>NW_027616544.1:0-250031 GCF_964187855.1 Myxine glutinosa
GTTGAAAAACCACTTTTAGCACTTGTGTTAATGTTGAAAAACCACTTTTCGCACTTGTGTTGGTGCAGGAAACCACTTTTGCACTTGTATTAGTGTGGAAAAACCACTTTTCGCACTTGTGTTATTGTTGAAAAACCACTTTTCGCACTAGTGTTAGTGTTGAAAAACCACTTTTCGGACTTGTGTTAGTATTGAAAAACCACTTTTTGCACTTGTCTTCGTGCAGGAAACCACTTTTGCACTTGTATTAGTGTGGAAAAAACACTTTTCGCACTTGTGTTAGTGTTGAAAAACCACTTTTCGCACTTGTGTTGGTGCAGGAAACCACTTTTGCACTTGTATTAGTGTGGAAAAAACGCTTTTTGCACTTGTGATAGTGTTGAAAAACCACTTTTCGCAGTTGTGTTAGTGTTGAAAAACCACTTTTCGCACTTGTGTTAGTGTTGAAAAACCACTTTTCGCACTGGTGTTGGTGCAGGAAACCACTTTTGCACTTGTATTAGTGTGGAAAAAACGCTTTTTGCACTTGTGATAGTGTTGAAAAACCACTTTTCGCAGTTGTGTTAGTGTTGAAAAACCACTTTTCGCACTTGTGTTGGTGCAGGAAACCACTTTTGCACTTGTATTAGTGTGGAAAAACCACTTTTCGCACTTGTGTTAGTGTTGAAAAACCACTTTTCGCACTTGTGTTAGTGTTGAAAAACCACTTTTCGCACTTGTGTTGGTGCAGGAAACCACTTTTGCACTTGTATTAGTGTGGAAAAAACACTTTTTGCACTTGTGATAGTGTTGAAAAACCACTTTTCGCACTTGTGTTAGTGTTGAAAAACCACTTTTCGCACTTGTGTTAGTGTTGAAAAACCACTTTTTGCACTTGTGTTGGTACAGGAAACCACTTTTGCACTTGTATTAGTGTGGAAAAAACACTTTTCGCACTTGTGTTAGTGTTGAAAAACCACTTTTCGCACTTGTGTTGGTGCAGGAAACCACTTTTGCACTTGTATTAGTGTGGAAAACCACTTTTCGCACTTGTGTTAGTGTTGAAAAACCACTTTTCGTACTTGTGTTAGTGTTGAAAAACCACTTTTCGCACTTGTTAGTGTTGAAAAACCACTTTTTGCACTTGTGTTGGTGCAGGAAACCACTTTTGCACTTGTATTAGTGTGGAAAAACCACTTTTCGCACTTGTGTTAGTGTTGAAAAACCACGTTTCGCACTTGTGTTGGTGCAGGAAACCACTTTTGCACTTGTATTAGTGTGGAAAAACCACTTTTCGCACTTGTGTTAGTGTTGAAAAACCACTTTTTGCACTTGTGTTAGTGTTGAAAAACTGCTTTTCGCACTTGTGTTGGTGCAGGAAACCACTTTTGCACTTGTATTAGTGTGGAAAAAACACTTTTTGCACTTGTGTTAGTGTTGAAAAACCACTTTTCGCACTTGTGTTAGTGTTGAAAAACCACTTTTTGCACTTGTCTTGGTGCAGGAAACCACTTTTGCACTTGTATTAGTGTGGAAAAAACACTTTTCGCACTTGTGTTAGTGTTGAAAAACCACTTTTCGCACTTGTGTTAGTGTTGAAAAACCACTTTTCGCACTTGTGTTGGTGCAGGAAACCACTTTTGCACTTGTATTAGTGTGGAAAAACCACTTTTCGCACTTGTGTTAGTGTTGAAAAACCACTTTTCGCACTTGTGTTAGTGTTGAAAAACCACTTTTCGCACTTGTGTTGGTGCAGGAAACCACTTTTGCACTTGTATTAGTGTGGAAAAACCACTTTTCGCACTTGTGTTAGTGTTGAAAAACCACTTTTCGCACTTGTGTTAGTGTTGAAAAACCACTTTTCGCACTTGTGTTGGTGCAGGAAACCACTTTTGCACTTGTATTAGTGTGGAAAAAACACTTTTTGCACTTGTGTTAGTGTTGAAAAACCACTTTTCGCACTTGTGTTAGTGTTGAAAAACCACTTTTTGCACTTGTCTTGGTGCAGGAAACCACTTTTGCACTTGTATTAGTGTGGAAAAAACACTTTTCGCACTTGTGTTAGTGTTGAAAAACCACTTTTCGCACTTGTGTTAGTGTTGAAAAACCACTTTTCGCACTTGTGTTAGTGTTGAAAAACCACTTTTTGCACTTGTCTTGGTGCAGGAAACCACTTTTGCACTTGTATTAGTGTGGAAAAAACACTTTTTGCACTTATGATAGTGTTGAAAAACCACTTTTCGCACTTGTGTTAGTGTTGAAAAACCACTTTTCGCACTTGTGTTGGTGCAGGAAACCACTTTTGCACTTGTATTAGTGTGGAAAAACCACTTTTCGCACTTGTGTTAGTGTTGAAAAACCACTTTTCGCACTTGTGTTAGTGTTGAAAAACCACTTTTCGCACTTGTGTTGGTGCAGGAAACCACTTTTGCACTTGTATTAGTGTGGAAAAACCACTTTTCGCACTTGTGTTAGTGTTGAAAAACCACTTTTAGCACTTGTGTTAGTGTTGAAAAACCACTTTTCGCACTTGTGTTGGTGCAGGAAACCACTTTTGCACTTGTATTAGTGTGGAAAAACCACTTTTCGCACTTGTGTTAGTGTTGAAAAACCACTTTTCGCACTTGTGTTAGTGTTGAAAAACCACTTTTCGCACTTGTGTTGGTGCAGGAAACCACTTTTGCACTTGTATTAGTGTGGAAAAAACACTTTTTGCACTTGTGATAGTGTTGAAAAACCACTTTTCGCACTTGTGTTAATGTTGAAAAACCACTTTTCGCACTTCTGTTGGTGCAGGAAACCACTTTTGCGCTTGTATTAGTGTGGTAAAACCACTTTTCGCACTTGTGTTAGTGTTGAAAAACCACTTTTCACACTTGTGTTAGTGTTGAAAAACCACTTTTCGCACTTGTGTTGGTGCAGGAAACCACTTTTGCACTTGTATTAGTGTGGAAAAACCACTTTTCTCACTTGTGTTAGTGTTGAAAAACCACTTTTCGCACTTGTGTTCGTGTTGAAAAACCACTTTTCGCACTTGTGTTAGTGTTGAAAAACCACTTTTCGCACTTTTGTTAGTGTTGAAAAACCACTTTTCGCACTTTTGTTAGTGTTGAAAAACCACTTTTCGCACTTGTGTTGGTGCAGGAAACCACTTTTGCACTTGTATTAGTGTGGAAAAACCACTTTTCTCACTTGTGTTAGTGTTGAAAAACCACTTTTCGCACTTGTGTTAGTGTTGAAAAACCACTTTTAGCACTTGTGTTAATGTTGAAAAACCACTTTTCGCACTTGTGTTGGTGCAGGAAACCACTTTTGCACTTGTATTAGTGTGGAAAAACCACTTTTCGCACTTGTGTTAGTGTTGAAAAACCACTTTTCGCACTAGTGTTAGTGTTGAAAAACCACTTTTCGGACTTGTGTTAGTATTGAAAAACCACTTTTTGCACTTGTCTTCGTGCAGGAAACCACTTTTGCACTTGTATTAGTGTGGAAAAACACTTTTCGCACTTGTGTTAATGTTGAAAAACCACTTTTCGCACTTGTGTTAGTGTTGAAAAACCACTTTTCGCACTTGTGTTGGTGCAGGAAACCACTTTTGCACTTGTATTAGTGTGGAAAAAACACTTTTTGCACTTGTGATAGTGTTGAAAAACCACTTTTCGCACTTGTGTTAATGTTGAAAAACCACTTTTCGCACTTCTGTTGGTGCAGGAAACCACTTTTGCGCTTGTATTAGTGTGGTAAAACCACTTTTCGCACTTGTGTTAGTGTTGAAAAACCACTTTTCACACTTGTGTTAGTGTTGAAAAACCACTTTTCGCACTTGTGTTGGTGCAGGAAACCACTTTTGCATTTGTATTCGTGTGGAAAAACCACTTTTCGCACTTGTGTTAGTGTTGAAAAACCACTTTTCGCACTTGTGTTAGTGTTGAAAAACCACTTTTCGCACTTGTGTTGGTGCAGGAAACCACTTTTGCACTTGTATTAGTGTGGAAAAAACACTTTTTGCACTTGTGTTAGTGTTGAAAAACCACTTTTCGCACTTGTGTTAGTGTTGAAAAACCACTTTTTGCACTTGTCTTGGTGCAGGAAACCACTTTTGCACTTGTATTAGTGTGGAAAAACCACTTTTCGCACTTGTGTTAGTGTTGAAAAACCACTTTTCGCACTTGTGTTAGTGTTGAAAAACCACTTTTCGCACTTGTGTTAGTGTTGAAAAACCACTTTTTGCACTTGTCTTGGTGCAGTAAACCACTTTTGCACTTGTATTAGTGTGGAAAAAAACACTTTTTGCACTTATGATAGTGTTGAAAAACCACTTTTCGCACTTGTGTTAGTGTTGAAAAACCACTTTTCGCACTTGTGTTGGTGCAGGAAACCACTTTTGCACTTGTATTAGTGTGGAAAAACCACTTTTCGCACTTGTGTTAGTGTTGAAAAACCACTTTTCGCACTTGTGTTAGTGTTGAAAAACCGCTTTTCGCACTTGTGTTGGTGCAGGAAACCACTTTTGCACTTGTATTAGTGTGGAAAAAACACTTTTTGCACTTGTGTTAGTGTTGAAAAACCACTTTTCGCACTTGTGTTAGTGTTGAAAAACCACTTTTTGCACTTGTCTTGGTGCAGGAAACCACTTTTGCACTTGTATTAGTGTGGAAAAACCACTTTTCGCACTTGTGTTAGTGTTGAAAAACCACTTTTCGCACTTGTGTTAGTGTTGAAAAACCACTTTTCGCACTTGTGTTGGTGCAGGAAACCACTTTTGCACTTGTATTAGTGTGGAAAAACCACTTTTCGCACTTGTGTTAGTGTTGAAAAACCACTTTTCGCACTTGTGTTAGTGTTGAAAAACCACTTTTCGCACTTGTGTTGGTGCAGGAAACCACTTTTGCACTTGTATTAGTGTGGAAAAACCACTTTTCGCACTGGTGTTAGTGTTGAAAAACCACTTTTCGCACTTGTGTTAGTGTTGAAACCACTTTTCGCACTTGTGTTGGTGCAGGAAACCACTTTTGCACTTGTATTAGTGTGGAAAAAACACTTTTTGCACTTGTGTTAGTGTTGAAAAACCACTTTTCGCACTTGTGTTAGTGTTGAAAAACCACTTTTTGCACTTGTCTTGGTGCAGGAAACCACTTTTGCACTTGTATTAGTGTGGAAAAAACACTTTTCGCACTTGTGTTAGTGTTGAAAAACCACTTTTCGCACTTGTGTTAGTGTTGAAAAACCACTTTTCGCACTTGTATTGGTGCAGGAAACCACTTTTGCACTTGTATTAGTGTGGAAAAACCACTTTTCGCACTTGTGTTAGTGTTGAAAAACCACTTTTCGCACTTGTGTTAGTGTTGAAAACCCACTTTTCGCACTTGTGTTAGTGTTGAAAAACCACTTTTTGCACTTGTCTTGGTGCAGGAAACCACTTTTGCACTTGTATTAGTGTGGAAAAAACACTTTTCGCACTTATGTTGGTGCAGGAAACCACTTTTGCACTTGTATTCGTGTGGAAAAACCACTTTTCGCACTTGTGTTAGTGTTGAAAAACCACTTTTCGCACTTGTGTTAGTGTTGAAAAACCACTTTTCGCACTTGTGTTGGTGCAGGAAACCACTTTTGCACTTGTATTAGTGTGGAAAAACCACTTTTCGCACTTGTGTTAGTGTTGAAAAACCACTTTTCGCACTTGTGTTAGTGTTGAAAAACCACTTTTCGCACTTGTGTTGGTGCAGGAAACCACTTTTGCACTTGTATTAGTGTGGAAAAAACCACTTTTCGCACTTGTGTTAGTGTTGAAAAACCACTTTTAGCACTTGTGTTAGTGTTGAAAAACCACTTTTCGCACTTGTGTTGGTGCAGGAAACCACTTTTGCACTTGTATTAGTGTGGAAAAACCACTTTTCGCACTTGTGTTAGTGTTGAAAAACCACTTTTCGCACTTGTGTTAGTGTTGAAAAACCACTTTTCGCACTTGTGTTGGTGCAGGAAACCACTTTTGCACTTGTATTAGTGTGGAAAAAAACACTTTTTGCACTTGTGATAGTGTTGAAAAACCACTTTTCGCACTTGTGTTAATGTTGAAAAACCACTTTTCGCACTTCTGTTGGTGCAGGAAACCACTTTTGCGCTTGTATTAGTGTGGTAAAACCACTTTTCGCACTTGTGTTAGTGTTGAAAAACCACTTTTCACACTTGTGTTAGTGTTGAAAAACCACTTTTCGCACTTGTGTTGGTGCAGGAAACCACTTTTGCACTTGTATTAGTGTGGAAAAACCACTTTTCGCACTTGTGTTAGTGTTGAAAAACCACTTTTCGCACTTGTGTTAGTGTTGAAAAACCACTTTTCGCACTTGTGTTGGTGCAGGAAACCACTTTTGCACTTGTATTAGTGTGGAAAAACCACTTTTCGCACTTGTGTTAGTGTTGAAAAACCACTTTTCGCACTTGTGTTAGTGTTGAAAAACCAGTTTTCGCACTTGTGTTGGTGCAGGAAACCACTTTTGCACTTGTATTAGTGTGGAAAAAACCCTTTTTGCACTTGTGATAGTGTTGAAAAACCACTTTTCGCACTTGTGTTAATGTTGAAAAACCACTTTTCGCACTTCTGTTGGTGCAGGAAACCACTTTTGCGCTTGTATTAGTGTGGTAAAACCACTTTTCACACTTGTGTTAGTGTTGAAAAACCACTTTTCACACTTGTGTTAGTGTTGAAAAACCACTTTTCGCACTTGTGTTAGTGTTGAAAAACCACTTTTTGCACTTGTCTTGGTGCAGTAAACCACTTTTGCACTTGTATTAGTGTGGAAAAAACACTTTTTGCACTTATGATAGTGTTGAAAAACCACTTTTCGCACTTGTGTTAGTGTTGAAAAACCACTTTTCGCACTTGTGTTGGTGCAGGAAACCACTTTTGCACTTGTATTAGTGTGGAAAAACCACTTTTCGCACTTGTGTTAGTGTTGAAAAACCACTTTTCGCACTTGTGTTAGTGTTGAAAAACCGCTTTTCGCACTTGTGTTGGTGCAGGAAACCACTTTTGCACTTGTATTAGTGTGGAAAAAACACTTTTTGCACTTGTGTTAGTGTTGAAAAACCACTTTTCGCACTTGTGTTAGTGTTGAAAAACCACTTTTTGCACTTGTCTTGGTGCAGGAAACCACTTTTGCACTTGTATTAGTGTGGAAAAACCACTTTTCGCACTTGTGTTAGTGTTGAAAAACCACTTTTCGCACTTGTGTTAGTGTTGAAAAACCACTTTTCGCACTTGTGTTGGTGCAGGAAACCACTTTTGCACTTGTATTAGTGTGGAAAAACCACTTTTCGCACTTGTGTTAGTGTTGAAAAACCACTTTTCGCACTTGTGTTAGTGTTGAAAAACCACTTTTCGCACTTGTGTTGGTGCAGGAAACCACTTTTGCACTTGTATTAGTGTGGAAAAACCACTTTTCGCACTTGTGTTAGTGTTGAAAAACCACTTTTCGCACTTGTGTTAGTGTTGAAAAACCACTTTTCGCACTTGTGTTGGTGCAGGAAACCACTTTTGCACTTGTATTAGTGTGGAAAAAACACTTTTTGCACTTGTGTTAGTGTTGAAAAACCACTTTTCGCACTTGTGTTAGTGTTGAAAAACCACTTTTTGCACTTGTCTTGGTGCAGGAAACCACTTTTGCACTTGTATTAGTGTGGAAAAAACACATTTCGCACTTGTGTTAGTGTTGAAAAACCACTTTTCGCACTTGTGTTAGTGTTGAAAAACCACTTTTCGCACTTGTATTGGTGCAGGAAACCACTTTTGCACTTGTATTAGTGTGGAAAAACCACTTTTCGCACTTGTGTTAGTGTTGAAAAACCACTTTTCGCACTTGTGTTAGTGTTGAAAAACCACTTTTCGCACTTGTGTTAGTGTTGAAAAACCACTTTTTGCACTTGTCTTGGTGCAGGAAACCACTTTTGCACTTGTATTAGTGTGGAAAAAACACTTTTCGCACTTATGTTGGTGCAGGAAACCACTTTTGCACTTGTATTCGTGTGGAAAAACCACTTTTCGCACTTGTGTTAGTGTTGAAAAACCACTTTTCGCACTTGTGTTAGTGTTGAAAAACCACTTTTCGCACTTGTGTTGGTGCAGGAAACCACTTTTGCACTTGTATTAGTGTGGAAAAACCACTTTTCGCACTTGTGTTAGTGTTGAAAAACCACTTTTCGCACTTGTGTTAGTGTTGAAAAACCACTTTTCGCACTTGTGTTGGTGCAGGAAACCACTTTTGCACTTGTATTAGTGTGGAAAAACCACTTTTCGCACTTGTGTTAGTGTTGAAAAACCACTTTTAGCACTTGTGTTAGTGTTGAAAAACCACTTTTCGCACTTGTGTTGGTGCAGGAAACCACTTTTGCACTTGTATTAGTGTGGAAAAACCACTTTTCGCACTTGTGTTAGTGTTGAAAAACCACTTTTCGCACTTGTGTTAGTGTTGAAAAACCACTTTTCGCACTTGTGTTAGTGTTGAAAAACCACTTTTCGCACTTGTGTTGGTGCAGGAAACCACTTTTGCACTTGTATTAGTGTTGAAAAACCACTTTTCGCACTTGTGTTAATGTTGAAAAACCACTTTTCGCACTTCTGTTGGTGCAGGAAACCACTTTTCGCACTTGTGTTAGTGTTGAAAAACCACTTTTCGCACTTGTGTTAGTGTTGAAAAACCACTTTTCGCACTTGTGTTGGTGCAGGAAACCACTTTTGCGCTTGTATTAGTGTGGTAAAACCACTTTTCGCACTTGTGTTAGTGTTGAAAAACCACTTTTCACACTTGTGTTAGTGTTGAAAAACCACTTTTCGCACTTGTGTTGGTGCAGGAAACCACTTTTGCACTTGTATTAGTGTGGAAAAACCACTTTTCGCACTTGTGTTAGTGTTGAAAAACCACTTTTCGCACTTGTGTTAGTGTTGAAAAACCAGTTTTCGCACTTGTGTTGGTGCAGGAAACCACTTTTGCACTTGTATTAGTGTGGAAAAAACCCTTTTTGCACTTGTGATAGTGTTGAAAAACCACTTTTCGCACTTGTGTTAATGTTGAAAAACCACTTTTCGCACTTCTGTTGGTGCAGGAAACCACTTTTGCGCTTGTATTAGTGTAGTAAAACCACTTTTCACACTTGTGTTAGTGTTGAAAAACCACTTTTCACACTTGTGTTAGTGTTGAAAAACCACTTTTCGCACTTGTGTTGGTGCAGGAAACCACTTTTGCACTTGTATTAGTGTGGAAAAACCACTTTTCTCACTTGTGTTAGTGTTGAAAAACCACTTTTCGCACTTGTGTTCGTGTTGAAAAACCACTTTTCGCACTTGTGTTAGTGTTGAAAAACCACTTTTCGCACTTTTGTTAGTGTTGAAAAACCACTTTTCGCACTTTTGTTAGTGTTGAAAAACCACTTTTCGCACTTGTGTTGGTGCAGGAAACCACTTTTGCACTTGTATTAGTGTGGAAAAAACACTTTTTGCACTTTTGATAGTGTTGAAAAATCACTTTTCGCACTTGTGTTAGTGTTGAAAAACCACTTTTCGCACTTGTGTTGGTGCAGGAAACCACTTTTGCACTTGTATTAGTGTGGAAAAACCACTTTTCTCACTTGTGTTAGTGTTGAAAAACCACTTTTCGCACTTGTGTTAGTGTTGAAAAACCACTTTTAGCACTTGTGTTAATGTTGTAAAACCACTTTTCGCACTTGTGTTGGTGCAGGAAACCACTTTTGCACTTGTATTAGTGTGGAAAAACCACTTTTCGCACTTGTGTTAGTGTTGAAAAACCACTTTTCGCACTAGTGTTAGTGTTGAAAAACCACTTTTCGGAGTTGTGTTAGTGTTGAAAAACCACTTTTTGCACTTGTCTTGGTGCAGGAAACCACTTTTGCACTTGTATTAGTGTGGAAAAAACACTTTTTGCACTTGTGTTAGTGTTGAAAAACCACTTTTCGCACTTGTGTTGGTGCAGGAAACCACTTTTGCACTTGTATTAGTGTGGAAAAACCACTTTTCGCACTTGTGATAGTGTTGAAAAACCACTTTTCGTACTTGTGTTAGTGTTGAAAAACCACTTTTCGCACTTGTTAGTGTTGAAAAACCACTTTTTGCACTTGTGTTGGTGCAGGAAACCACTTTTGCACTTGTATTAGTGTGGAAAAACCACTTTTCGCACTTGTGTTAGTGTTGAAAAACCACGTTTCGCACTTGTGTTGGTGCAGGAAACCACTTTTGCACTTGTATTAGTGTGGAAAAACCACTTTTCGCACTTGTTTTAGTGTTGAAAAACCACTTTCCGCACTTGTGTTAGTGTTGAAAAACCACTTTTCGCACTTGTGTTAATGTTGAAAAACCACTTTTCGCACTTGTGTTGGTGCAGGAAACCACTTTTGCACTTGTATTCGTGTGGAAAAACCACTTTTCGCACTTGTGTTAGTGTTGAAAAACCACTTTTCGCACTTGTGTTGGTGCAGGAAACTACTTTTGCACTTGTATTAGTGTGGAAAAAACACTTTTTGCACTTGTGTTAGTGTTGAAAAACCACTTTTCGCACTTGTGTTAGTGTTGAAAAACCACTTTTTGCACTTGTCTTGGTGCAGGAAACCACTTTTGCACTTGTATTAGTGTGGATAAAACACTTTTCGCACTTGTGTTAGTGCTGAAAAACCACTTTTCGCACTTGTGTTGGTGCAGGAAACCACTTTTGCACTTGTATTAGTGTGGAAAAACCACTTTTCGCACTTGTGTTAGTGTTGAAAAACCACTTTTCGCACTTGTGTTAGTGTTGAAAAACCACTTTTCGCACTTGTGTTAGTGTTGAAAAACCACTTTTCGCACTTGTGTTGGTGCAGGAAACCACTTTTGCACTTGTATTAGTGTGGAAAAAACACTTTTTGCACTTATGATAGTGTTGAAAAACCACTTTTCGCACTTGTGTTAGTGTTGAAAAACCACTTTTCGCACTTGTGTTGGTGCAGGAAACCACTTTTGCACTTGTATTCGTGTGGAAAAACCACTTTTCGCACTTGTGTTAGTGTTGAAAAACCACTTTTCGCACTTGTGTTAGTGTTGAAAAACCAGTTTTCGCACTTGTGTTGGTGCAGGAAACCACTTTTGCACTTGTATTAGTGTGGAAAAACCACTTTTCGCATTTGTGTTAGTGTTGAAAAACCACTTTTCGCACTTGTGTTAGTGTTGAAAAACCACTTTTCGCACTTGTGTTGATGCAGGAAACCACTTTTGCACTTGTATTAGTGTGGAAAAAACACTTTTTGCACTTGTGATAGTGTTGAAAAACCACTTTTCGCACTTGTGTTAGTGTTGAAAAACCACTTTTCGCACTTCTGTTGGTGCAGGAAACCACTTTTGCGCTTGTATTAGTGTGGTAAAACCACTTTTCGCACTTGTGTTAGTGTTGAAAAACCACTTTTCACACTTGTCTTAGTGTTGAAAAACCAATTTTCGCACTTGTGTTGGTGCAGGAAACCACTTTTGCACTTGTATTAGTGTGGAAAAACCACTTTTCTCACTTGTGTTAGTGTTGAAAAACCACTTTTCGCACTTGTGTTCGTGTTGAAAAACCACTTTTCGCACTTGTGTTAGTGTTGAAAAACCACTTTTCGCACTTTTGTTAGTGTTGAAAAACCACTTTTCGCACTTTTGTTAGTGTTGAAAAACCACTTTTCGCACTTGTGTTGGTGCAGGAAACCACTTTTGCACTTGTATTAGTGTGGAAAAACCACTTTTCTCACTTGTGTTAGTGTTGAAAAACCACTTTTCGCACTTGTGTTAGTGTTGAAAAACCACTTTTAGCACTTGTGTTAATGTTGAAAAACCACTTTTCGCACTTGTGTTGGTGCAGGAAACCACTTTTGCACTTGTATTAGTGTGGAAAAACCACTTTTCGCACTTGTGTTAGTGTTGAAAAACCACTTTTCGCACTAGTGTTAGTGTTGAAAAACCACTTTTCGGACTTGTGTTAGTATTGAAAAACCACTTTTTGCACTTGTCTTCGTGCAGGAAACCACTTTTGCACTTGTATTAGTGTGGAAAAAACACTTTTCGCACTTGTGTTAGTGTTGAAAAACCACTTTTCGCACTTGTGTTGGTGCAGGAAACCACTTTTGCACTTGTATTAGTGTGGAAAAAACGCTTTTTGCACTTGTGATAGTGTTGAAAAACCACTTTTCGCAGTTGTGTTAGTGTTGAAAAACCACTTTTCGCACTTGTGTTAGTGTTGAAAAACCACTTTTCGCACTGGTGTTGGTGCAGGAAACCACTTTTGCACTTGTATTAGTGTGGAAAAAACGCTTTTTGCACTTGTGATAGTGTTGAAAAACCACTTTTCGCAGTTGTGTTAGTGTTGAAAAACCACTTTTCGCACTTGTGTTGGTGCAGGAAACCACTTTTGCACTTGTATTAGTGTGGAAAAACCACTTTTCGCACTTGTGTTAGTGTTGAAAAACCACTTTTCGCACTTGTGTTAGTGTTGAAAAACCACTTTTCGCACTTGTGTTGGTGCAGGAAACCACTTTTGCACTTGTATTAGTGTGGAAAAAACACTTTTTGCACTTGTGATAGTGTTGAAAAACCACTTTTCGCACTTGTGTTAGTGTTGAAAAACCACTTTTCGCACTTGTGTTAGTGTTGAAAAACCACTTTTTGCACTTGTGTTGGTACAGGAAACCACTTTTGCACTTGTATTAGTGTGGAAAAAACACTTTTCGCACTTGTGTTAGTGTTGAAAAACCACTTTTCGCACTTGTGTTGGTGCAGGAAACCACTTTTGCACTTGTATTAGTGTGGAAAACCACTTTTCGCACTTGTGTTAGTGTTGAAAAACCACTTTTCGTACTTGTGTTAGTGTTGAAAAACCACTTTTCGCACTTGTTAGTGTTGAAAAACCACTTTTTGCACTTGTGTTGGTGCAGGAAACCACTTTTGCACTTGTATTAGTGTGGAAAAACCACTTTTCGCACTTGTGTTAGTGTTGAAAAACCACGTTTCGCACTTGTGTTGGTGCAGGAAACCACTTTTGCACTTGTATTCGTGTGGAAAAACCACTTTTCGCACTTGTGTTAGTGTTGAAAAACCACTTTTTGCACTTGTGTTAGTGTTGAAAAACTGCTTTTCGCACTTGTGTTGGTGCAGGAAACCACTTTTGCACTTGTATTAGTGTGGAAAAAACACTTTTTGCACTTGTGTTAGTGTTGAAAAACCACTTTTCGCACTTGTGTTAGTGTTGAAAAACCACTTTTTGCACTTGTCTTGGTGCAGGAAACCACTTTTGCACTTGTATTAGTGTGGAAAAAACACTTTTCGCACTTGTGTTAGTGTTGAAAAACCACTTTTCGCACTTGTGTTAGTGTTGAAAAACCACTTTTCGCACTTGTGTTGGTGCAGGAAACCACTTTTGCACTTGTATTAGTGTGGAAAAACCACTTTTCGCACTTGTGTTAGTGTTGAAAAACCACTTTTCGCACTTGTGTTAGTGTTGAAAAACCACTTTTCGCACTTGTGTTGGTGCAGGAAACCACTTTTGCACTTGTATTAGTGTGGAAAAACCACTTTTCGCACTTGTGTTAGTGTTGATAAACCACTTTTCGCACTTGTGTTAGTGTTGAAAAACCACTTTTCGCACTTGTGTTGGTGCAGGAAACCACTTTTGCACTTGTATTAGTGTGGAAAAAACACTTTTTGCACTTGTGTTAGTGTTGAAAAACCACTTTTCGCACTTGTGTTAGTGTTGAAAAACCACTTTTTGCACTTGTCTTGGTGCAGGAAACCACTTTTGCACTTGTATTAGTGTGGAAAAAACACTTTTCGCACTTGTGTTAGTGTTGAAAAACCACTTTTCGCACTTGTGTTAGTGTTGAAAAACCACTTTTCGCACTTGTGTTAGTGTTGAAAAACCACTTTTTGCACTTGTCTTGGTGCAGGAAACCACTTTTGCACTTGTATTAGTGTGGAAAAAACACTTTTTGCACTTATGATAGTGTTGAAAAACCACTTTTCGCACTTGTGTTAGTGTTGAAAAACCACTTTTCGCACTTGTGTTGGTGCAGGAAACCACTTTTGCACTTGTATTAGTGTGGAAAAACCACTTTTCGCACTTGTGTTAGTGTTGAAAAACCACTTTTCGCACTTGTGTTAGTGTTGAAAAACCACTTTTCGCACTTGTGTTGGTGCAGGAAACCACTTTTGCACTTGTATTAGTGTGGAAAAACCACTTTTCGCACTTGTGTTAGTGTTGAAAAACCACTTTTAGCACTTGTGTTAGTGTTGAAAAACCACTTTTCGCACTTGTGTTGGTGCAGGAAACCACTTTTGCACTTGTATTAGTGTGGAAAAACCACTTTTCGCACTTGTGTTAGTGTTGAAAAACCACTTTTCGCACTTGTGTTAGTGTTGAAAAACCACTTTTCGCACTTGTGTTGGTGCAGGAAACCACTTTTGCACTTGTATTAGTGTGGAAAAAACACTTTTTGCACTTGTGATAGTGTTGAAAAACCACTTTTCGCACTTGTGTTAATGTTGAAAAACCACTTTTCGCACTTCTGTTGGTGCAGGAAACCACTTTTGCGCTTGTATTAGTGTGGTAAAACCACTTTTCGCACTTGTGTTAGTGTTGAAAAACCACTTTTCACACTTGTGTTAGTGTTGAAAAACCACTTTTCGCACTTGTGTTGGTGCAGGAAACCACTTTTGCACTTGTATTAGTGTGGAAAAACCACTTTTCTCACTTGTGTTAGTGTTGAAAAACCACTTTTCGCACTTGTGTTCGTGTTGAAAAACCACTTTTCGCACTTGTGTTAGTGTTGAAAAACCACTTTTCGCACTTTTGTTAGTGTTGAAAAACCACTTTTCGCACTTTTGTTAGTGTTGAAAAACCACTTTTCGCACTTGTGTTGGTGCAGGAAACCACTTTTGCACTTGTATTAGTGTGGAAAAACCACTTTTCTCACTTGTGTTAGTGTTGAAAAACCACTTTTCGCACTTGTGTTAGTGTTGAAAAACCACTTTTAGCACTTGTGTTAATGTTGAAAAACCACTTTTCGCACTTGTGTTGGTGCAGGAAACCACTTTTGCACTTGTATTAGTGTGGAAAAACCACTTTTCGCACTTGTGTTAGTGTTGAAAAACCACTTTTCGCACTAGTGTTAGTGTTGAAAAACCACTTTTCGGACTTGTGTTAGTATTGAAAAACCACTTTTTGCACTTGTCTTCGTGCAGGAAACCACTTTTGCACTTGTATTAGTGTGGAAAAAACACTTTTCGCACTTGTGTTAGTGTTGAAAAACCACTTTTCGCACTTGTGTTAGTGTTGAAAAACCACTTTTCGCACTTGTGTTGGTGCAGGAAACCACTTTTGCACTTGTATTAGTGTGGAAAAAACGCTTTTTGCACTTGTGATAGTGTTGAAAAACCACTTTTCGCAGTTGTGTTAGTGTTGAAAAACCACTTTTCGCACTTGTGTTAGTGTTGAAAAACCACTTTTCGCACTGGTGTTGGTGCAGGAAACCACTTTTGCACTTGTATTAGTGTGGAAAAAACGCTTTTTGCACTTGTGATAGTGTTGAAAAACCACTTTTCGCAGTTGTGTTAGTGTTGAAAAACCACTTTTCGCACTTGTGTTGGTGCAGGAAACCACTTTTGCACTTGTATTAGTGTGGAAAAACCACTTTTCGCACTTGTGTTAGTGTTGAAAAACCACTTTTCGCACTTGTGTTAGTGTTGAAAAACCACTTTTCGCACTTGTGTTGGTGCAGGAAACCACTTTTGCACTTGTATTAGTGTGGAAAAAACACTTTTTGCACTTGTGATAGTGTTGAAAAACCACTTTTCGCACTTGTGTTAGTGTTGAAAAACCACTTTTCGCACTTGTGTTAGTGTTGAAAAACCACTTTTTGCACTTGTGTTGGTACAGGAAACCACTTTTGCACTTGTATTAGTGTGGAAAAAACACTTTTCGCACTTGTGTTAGTGTTGAAAAACCACTTTTCGCACTTGTGTTGGTGCAGGAAACCACTTTTGCACTTGTATTAGTGTGGAAAACCACTTTTCGCACTTGTGTTAGTGTTGAAAAACCACTTTTCGTACTTGTGTTAGTGTTGAAAAACCACTTTTCGCACTTGTTAGTGTTGAAAAACCACTTTTTGCACTTGTGTTGGTGCAGGAAACCACTTTTGCACTTGTATTAGTGTGGAAAAACCACTTTTCGCACTTGTGTTAGTGTTGAAAAACCACGTTTCGCACTTGTGTTGGTGCAGGAAACCACTTTTGCACTTGTATTAGTGTGGAAAAACCACTTTTCGCACTTGTGTTAGTGTTGAAAAACCACTTTTTGCACTTGTGTTAGTGTTGAAAAACTGCTTTTCGCACTTGTGTTGGTGCAGGAAACCACTTTTGCACTTGTATTAGTGTGGAAAAAACACTTTTTGCACTTGTGTTAGTGTTGAAAAACCACTTTTCGCACTTGTGTTAGTGTTGAAAAACCACTTTTTGCACTTGTCTTGGTGCAGGAAACCACTTTTGCACTTGTATTAGTGTGGAAAAAACACTTTTCGCACTTGTGTTAGTGTTGAAAAACCACTTTTCGCACTTGTGTTAGTGTTGAAAAACCACTTTTCGCATTTGTGTTGGTGCAGGAAACCACTTTTGCACTTGTATTAGTGTGGAAAAAACACTTTTCGCACTTGTGTTAGTGTTGAAAAACCACTTTTCGCACTTGTGTTAGTGTTGAAAAACCACTTTTCGCACTTGTGTTGGTGCAGGAAACCACTTTTGCACTTGTATTAGTGTGGAAAAAACGCTTTTTGCACTTGTGATAGTGTTGAAAAACCACTTTTCGCAGTTGTGTTAGTGTTGAAAAACCACTTTTCGCACTTGTGTTAGTGTTGAAAAACCACTTTTCGCACTGGTGTTGGTGCGGAAACCACTTTTGCACTTGTATTAGTGTGGAAAAAACGCTTTTTGCACTTGTGATAGTGTTGAAAAACCACTTTTCGCAGTTGTGTTAGTGTTGAAAAACCACTTTTCGCACTTGTGTTGGTGCAGGAAACCACTTTTGCACTTGTATTAGTGTGGAAAAACCACTTTTCGCACTTGTGTTAGTGTTGAAAAACCACTTTTCGCACTTGTGTTAGTGTTGAAAAACCACTTTTCGCACTTGTGTTGGTGCAGGAAACCACTTTTGCACTTGTATTAGTGTGGAAAAAACACTTTTTGCACTTATGATAGTGTTGAAAAACCACTTTTCGCACTTGTGTTAGTGTTGAAAAACCACTTTTCGCACTTGTGTTAGTGTTGAAAAACCACTTTTTGCACTTGTGTTGGTACAGGAAACCACTTTTGCACTTGTATTAGTGTGGAAAAAACGCTTTTTGCACTTGTGATAGTGTTGAAAAACCACTTTTCGCAGTTGTGTTAGTGTTGAAAAACCACTTTTCGCACTTGTGTTAGTGTTGAAAAACCACTTTTCGCACTGGTGTTGGTGCAGGAAACCACTTTTGCACTTGTATTAGTGTGGAAAAAACGCTTTTTGCACTTGTGATAGTGTTGAAAAACCACTTTTCGCAGTTGTGTTAGTGTTGAAAAACCACTTTTCGCACTTGTGTTGGTGCAGGAAACCACTTTTGCACTTGTATTAGTGTGGAAAAACCACTTTTCGCACTTGTGTTAGTGTTGAAAAACCACTTTTCGCACTTGTGTTAGTGTTGAAAAACCACTTTTCGCACTTGTGTTGGTGCAGGAAACCACTTTTGCACTTGTATTAGTGTGGAAAAAACACTTTTTGCACTTGTGATAGTGTTGAAAAACCACTTTTCGCACTTGTGTTAGTGTTGAAAAACCACTTTTCGCACTTGTGTTAGTGTTGAAAAACCACTTTTTGCACTTGTGTTGGTACAGGAAACCACTTTTGCACTTGTATTAGTGTGGAAAAAACACTTTTCGCACTTGTGTTAGTGTTGAAAAACCACTTTTCGCACTTGTGTTGGTGCAGGAAACCACTTTTGCACTTGTATTAGTGTGGAAAACCACTTTTCGCACTTGTGTTAGTGTTGAAAAACCACTTTTCGTACTTGTGTTAGTGTTGAAAAACCACTTTTCGCACTTGTTAGTGTTGAAAAACCACTTTTTGCACTTGTGTTGGTGCAGGAAACCACTTTTGCACTTGTATTAGTGTGGAAAAACCACTTTTCGCACTTGTGTTAGTGTTGAAAAACCACGTTTCGCACTTGTGTTGGTGCAGGAAACCACTTTTGCACTTGTATTCGTGTGGAAAAACCACTTTTCGCACTTGTGTTAGTGTTGAAAAACCACTTTTTGCACTTGTGTTAGTGTTGAAAAACTGCTTTTCGCACTTGTGTTGGTGCAGGAAACCACTTTTGCACTTGTATTAGTGTGGAAAAAACACTTTTTGCACTTGTGTTAGTGTTGAAAAACCACTTTTCGCACTTGTGTTAGTGTTGAAAAACCACTTTTTGCACTTGTCTTGGTGCAGGAAACCACTTTTGCACTTGTATTAGTGTGGAAAAAACACTTTTCGCACTTGTGTTAGTGTTGAAAAACCACTTTTCGCACTTGTGTTAGTGTTGAAAAACCACTTTTCGCACTTGTGTTGGTGCAGGAAACCACTTTTGCACTTGTATTAGTGTGGAAAAACCACTTTTCGCACTTGTGTTAGTGTTGAAAAACCACTTTTCGCACTTGTGTTAGTGTTGAAAAACCACTTTTCGCACTTGTGTTGGTGCAGGAAACCACTTTTGCACTTGTATTAGTGTGGAAAAACCACTTTTCGCACTTGTGTTAGTGTTGATAAACCACTTTTCGCACTTGTGTTAGTGTTGAAAAACCACTTTTCGCACTTGTGTTGGTGCAGGAAACCACTTTTGCACTTGTATTAGTGTGGAAAAAACACTTTTTGCACTTGTGTTAGTGTTGAAAAACCACTTTTCGCACTTGTGTTAGTGTTGAAAAACCACTTTTTGCACTTGTCTTGGTGCAGGAAACCACTTTTGCACTTGTATTAGTGTGGAAAAAACACTTTTCGCACTTGTGTTAGTGTTGAAAAACCACTTTTCGCACTTGTGTTAGTGTTGAAAAACCACTTTTCGCACTTGTGTTAGTGTTGAAAAACCACTTTTTGCACTTGTCTTGGTGCAGGAAACCACTTTTGCACTTGTATTAGTGTGGAAAAAACACTTTTTGCACTTATGATAGTGTTGAAAAACCACTTTTCGCACTTGTGTTAGTGTTGAAAAACCACTTTTCGCACTTGTGTTGGTGCAGGAAACCACTTTTGCACTTGTATTAGTGTGGAAAAACCACTTTTCGCACTTGTGTTAGTGTTGAAAAACCACTTTTCGCACTTGTGTTAGTGTTGAAAAACCACTTTTCGCACTTGTGTTGGTGCAGGAAACCACTTTTGCACTTGTATTAGTGTGGAAAAACCACTTTTCGCACTTGTGTTAGTGTTGAAAAACCACTTTTAGCACTTGTGTTAGTGTTGAAAAACCACTTTTCGCACTTGTGTTGGTGCAGGAAACCACTTTTGCACTTGTATTAGTGTGGAAAAACCACTTTTCGCACTTGTGTTAGTGTTGAAAAACCACTTTTCGCACTTGTGTTAGTGTTGAAAAACCACTTTTCGCACTTGTGTTGGTGCAGGAAACCACTTTTGCACTTGTATTAGTGTGGAAAAAACACTTTTTGCACTTGTGATAGTGTTGAAAAACCACTTTTCGCACTTGTGTTAATGTTGAAAAACCACTTTTCGCACTTCTGTTGGTGCAGGAAACCACTTTTGCGCTTGTATTAGTGTGGTAAAACCACTTTTCGCACTTGTGTTAGTGTTGAAAAACCACTTTTCACACTTGTGTTAGTGTTGAAAAACCACTTTTCGCACTTGTGTTGGTGCAGGAAACCACTTTTGCACTTGTATTAGTGTGGAAAAACCACTTTTCTCACTTGTGTTAGTGTTGAAAAACCACTTTTCGCACTTGTGTTCGTGTTGAAAAACCACTTTTCGCACTTGTGTTAGTGTTGAAAAACCACTTTTCGCACTTTTGTTAGTGTTGAAAAACCACTTTTCGCACTTTTGTTAGTGTTGAAAAACCACTTTTCGCACTTGTGTTGGTGCAGGAAACCACTTTTGCACTTGTATTAGTGTGGAAAAACCACTTTTCTCACTTGTGTTAGTGTTGAAAAACCACTTTTCGCACTTGTGTTAGTGTTGAAAAACCACTTTTAGCACTTGTGTTAATGTTGAAAAACCACTTTTCGCACTTGTGTTGGTGCAGGAAACCACTTTTGCACTTGTATTAGTGTGGAAAAACCACTTTTCGCACTTGTGTTAGTGTTGAAAAACCACTTTTCGCACTAGTGTTAGTGTTGAAAAACCACTTTTCGGACTTGTGTTAGTATTGAAAAACCACTTTTTGCACTTGTCTTCGTGCAGGAAACCACTTTTGCACTTGTATTAGTGTGGAAAAAACACTTTTCGCACTTGTGTTAGTGTTGAAAAACCACTTTTCGCACTTGTGTTAGTGTTGAAAAACCACTTTTCGCACTTGTGTTGGTGCAGGAAACCACTTTTGCACTTGTATTAGTGTGGAAAAAACGCTTTTTGCACTTGTGATAGTGTTGAAAAACCACTTTTCGCAGTTGTGTTAGTGTTGAAAAACCACTTTTCGCACTTGTGTTAGTGTTGAAAAACCACTTTTCGCACTGGTGTTGGTGCAGGAAACCACTTTTGCACTTGTATTAGTGTGGAAAAAACGCTTTTTGCACTTGTGATAGTGTTGAAAAACCACTTTTCGCAGTTGTGTTAGTGTTGAAAAACCACTTTTCGCACTTGTGTTGGTGCAGGAAACCACTTTTGCACTTGTATTAGTGTGGAAAAACCACTTTTCGCACTTGTGTTAGTGTTGAAAAACCACTTTTCGCACTTGTGTTAGTGTTGAAAAACCACTTTTCGCACTTGTGTTGGTGCAGGAAACCACTTTTGCACTTGTATTAGTGTGGAAAAAACACTTTTTGCACTTGTGATAGTGTTGAAAAACCACTTTTCGCACTTGTGTTAGTGTTGAAAAACCACTTTTCGCACTTGTGTTAGTGTTGAAAAACCACTTTTTGCACTTGTGTTGGTACAGGAAACCACTTTTGCACTTGTATTAGTGTGGAAAAAACACTTTTCGCACTTGTGTTAGTGTTGAAAAACCACTTTTCGCACTTGTGTTGGTGCAGGAAACCACTTTTGCACTTGTATTAGTGTGGAAAACCACTTTTCGCACTTGTGTTAGTGTTGAAAAACCACTTTTCGTACTTGTGTTAGTGTTGAAAAACCACTTTTCGCACTTGTTAGTGTTGAAAAACCACTTTTTGCACTTGTGTTGGTGCAGGAAACCACTTTTGCACTTGTATTAGTGTGGAAAAACCACTTTTCGCACTTGTGTTAGTGTTGAAAAACCACGTTTCGCACTTGTGTTGGTGCAGGAAACCACTTTTGCACTTGTATTAGTGTGGAAAAACCACTTTTCGCACTTGTGTTAGTGTTGAAAAACCACTTTTTGCACTTGTGTTAGTGTTGAAAAACTGCTTTTCGCACTTGTGTTGGTGCAGGAAACCACTTTTGCACTTGTATTAGTGTGGAAAAAACACTTTTTGCACTTGTGTTAGTGTTGAAAAACCACTTTTCGCACTTGTGTTAGTGTTGAAAAACCACTTTTTGCACTTGTCTTGGTGCAGGAAACCACTTTTGCACTTGTATTAGTGTGGAAAAAACACTTTTCGCACTTGTGTTAGTGTTGAAAAACCACTTTTCGCACTTGTGTTAGTGTTGAAAAACCACTTTTCGCATTTGTGTTGGTGCAGGAAACCACTTTTGCACTTGTATTAGTGTGGAAAAAACACTTTTCGCACTTGTGTTAGTGTTGAAAAACCACTTTTCGCACTTGTGTTAGTGTTGAAAAACCACTTTTCGCACTTGTGTTGGTGCAGGAAACCACTTTTGCACTTGTATTAGTGTGGAAAAAACGCTTTTTGCACTTGTGATAGTGTTGAAAAACCACTTTTCGCAGTTGTGTTAGTGTTGAAAAACCACTTTTCGCACTTGTGTTAGTGTTGAAAAACCACTTTTCGCACTGGTGTTGGTGCGGAAACCACTTTTGCACTTGTATTAGTGTGGAAAAAACGCTTTTTGCACTTGTGATAGTGTTGAAAAACCACTTTTCGCAGTTGTGTTAGTGTTGAAAAACCACTTTTCGCACTTGTGTTGGTGCAGGAAACCACTTTTGCACTTGTATTAGTGTGGAAAAACCACTTTTCGCACTTGTGTTAGTGTTGAAAAACCACTTTTCGCACTTGTGTTAGTGTTGAAAAACCACTTTTCGCACTTGTGTTGGTGCAGGAAACCACTTTTGCACTTGTATTAGTGTGGAAAAAACACTTTTTGCACTTATGATAGTGTTGAAAAACCACTTTTCGCACTTGTGTTAGTGTTGAAAAACCACTTTTCGCACTTGTGTTAGTGTTGAAAAACCACTTTTTGCACTTGTGTTGGTACAGGAAACCACTTTTGCACTTGTATTAGTGTGGAAAAAACACTTTTCGCACTTGTGTTAGTGTTGAAAAACCACTTTTCGCACTTGTGTTGGTGCAGGAAACCACTTTTGCACTTGTATTAGTGTGGAAAACCACTTTTCGCACTTGTGTTAGTGTTGAAAAACCACTTTTCGTACTTGTGTTAGTGTTGAAAAACCACTTTTCGCACTTGTTAGTGTTGAAAAACCACTTTTTGCACTTGTGTTGGTGCAGGAAACCACTTTTGCACTTGTATTAGTGTGGAAAAACCACTTTTCGCACTTGTGTTAGTGTTGAAAAACCACGTTTCGCACTTGTGTTGGTGCAGGAAACCACTTTTGCACTTGTATTAGTGTGGAAAAACCACTTGCCGCACTTGTGTTAGTGTTGAAAAACCACTTTTCGCACTTGTGTTAATGTTGAAAAACCACTTTTCGCACTTGTGTTGGTGCAGGAAACCACTTTTGCACTTGTATTCGTGTGGAAAAACCACTTTTCGCACTTGTGTTAGTGTTGAAAAACCACTTTTCGCACTTGTGTTGGTGCAGGAAACCACTTTTGCACTTGTATTAGTGTGGAAAAAACACTTTTTGCACTTGTGATAGTGTTGAAAAACCACTTTTCGCACCTGTGTTCGTGTTGAAAAACCACTTTTCGCACTTGTGTTGGTGCAGGAAACCACTTTTGCACTTGTATTAGTGTGGAAAAAACACTTTTTGCACTTGTGATAGTGTTGAAAAACCACTTTTTGCAATTGTGTTAGTGTTGAAAAACCACTTTTCGCACTTGTGTTGGTGCAGGAAACCACTTTTGCACTTGTATTAGTGTGGAAAAACCACTTTTCGCACTTGTGTTAGTGTTGAAAAACCACTTTTCGCACTTGTGTTAGTGTTGAAAAACCACTTTTCGCACTTGTGTTGGTGCAGGAAACCACTTTTGCACTTGTATTAGTGTGGAAAAAACACTTTTTGCACTTGTCATAGTGTTGAAAAACCACTTTTCGCACTTGTGTTAGTGTTGAAAAACCACTTTTCGCACTTGTGTTAGTGTTGAAAAACCACTTTTCGCACTTGTATTGGTACAGGAAACCACTTTTGCACTTGTATTAGTGTGGAAAAAACACTTTTCGCACTTGTGTTAGTGTTGAAAAACCACTTTTCGCACTTGTGTTGGTACAGGAAACCACTTTTGCACTTGTATTAGTGTGTAAAAAACACTTTTCGCACTTGTGATAGTGTTGAAAAACCACTTTTCGCACTTGTGTTAGTGTTGAAAAACCACTTTTCGCACTTGTGTTGGTGCAGGAAACCACTTTTGCACTTGTATTTGTGTGGAAAAACCACTTTTCGCACTTGTGTTAGTGTTGAAAAACCACTTTTCACACTTGTGTTAGTGTTGAAAAACCACTTTTCGCACTTGTGTTAGTGTTGAAAAACCACTTTTCGCACTTGTGTTAGTGTTGAAAAACCACTTTTCGCACTTGTGTTGGTGCAGGAAACCACTTTTGCACTTGTATTAGTGTGGAAAAACCACTTTTCGCACTTGTGTTAGTGTTGAAAAACCACTTTTCGCACTTGTGTTGGTGCAGGAAACCACTTTTGCACTTGTATTAGTGTGGAAAAACCACTTTTCGCACTTTGTTAGTGTTGAAAAACCACGTTTCGCACTTGTGTTGGTGCAGGAAACCACTTTTGCACTTGTATTAGTGTGGAAAAACCACTTTTCGCACTTGTTTTAGTGTTGAAAGACCACTTTCCGCACTTGTGTTAGTGTTGAAAAACCACTTTTCGCACTTGTGTTAATGTTGAAAAACCACTTTTCGCACTTGTTGGTGCAGGAAACCACTTTTGCACTTGTATTCGTGTGGCAAAACCACTTTTCGCACTTGTGTTCGTGTTGAAAAACCACTTTTCGCACTTGTGTTATTGTTGAAAAACCACTTTTCGCACTTGTGTTAGTGTTGAAAAACCACTTTTCGCACTTGTGTTGGTGCAGGAAACCACTTTTGCACTTGTATTAGTGTGGAAAAAACACTTTTTGCACTTGTGATAGTGTTGAAAAACCACTTTTCGCACTTGTGTTAGTGTTGAAAAACCACTTTTCGCACTTCTGTTGGTGCAGGAAACCACTTTTGCGCTTGTATTAGTGTGGTAAAACCACTTTTCGCACTTGTGCTAGTGTTGAAAAACCACTTTTCACACTTGTGTTAGTGTTGAAAAACCACTTTTCGCACTTGTGTTGGTGCAGGAAACCACTTTTGCACTTGTATTAGTGTGGAAAAACCACTTTTCTCACTTGTGTTAGTGTTGAAAAACCACTTTTCGCACTTGTGTTCGTGTTGAAAAACCACTTTTCGCACTTGTGTTAGTGTTGAAAAACCACTTTTCGTACTTTTGTTCGTGTTGAAAAACCACTTTTCGCACTTTTGTTAGTGTTGAATAACCACTTTTCGCACTTGTGTTGGTGCAGGAAACCACTTTTGCACTTGTATTAGTGTGGAAAAAACACTTTTTGCACTTTTGATAGTGTTGAAAAATCATTTTTCGCACTTGTGTTAGTGTTGAAAAACCACTTTTCGCACTTGTGTTGGTGCAGGAAACCACTTTTGCACTTGTATTAGTGTGGAAAAACCACTTTTCTCACTTGTGTTAGTGTTGAAAAACCACTTTTCGCACTTGTGTTAGTGTTGAAAAACCACTTTTAGCACTTGTGTTAATGTTGAAAAACCACTTTTCGCACTTGTGTTGGTGCAGGAAACCACTTTTGCACTTGTATTAGTGTGGAAAAAACCACTTTTCGCACTTGTGTTAGTGTTGAAAAACCACTTTTCGCACTAGTGTTAGTGTTGAAAAACCACATTTCGGACTTGTGTTAGTATTGAAAAACCACTTTTTGCACTTGTCTTGGTGCAGGAAACCACTTTTGCACTTGTATTAGTGTGGAAAAAACACTTTTCGCACTTGTGTTAGTGTTGAAAAACCACTTTTCGCACTTGTGTTAGTGTTGAAAAACCACTTTTCGCACTTGTGTTGGTGCAGGAAACCACTTTTGCACTTGTATTAGTGTGGGAAAACCACTTTTCGCACTTGTGTTAGTGTTGAAAAACCACTTTTCGCACTTGTGTTAGTGTTGAAAAACCACTTTTCGCACTTGTGTTGGTGCAGGAAACCACTTTTGCACTTGTATTAGTGTGGAAAAAACGCTTTTTGCACTTGTGATAGTGTTGAAAAACCACTTTTCGCAGTTGTGTTAGTGTTGAAAAACCACTTTTCGCACTTGTGTTGGTGCAGGAAACCACTTTTGCACTTGTATTAGTGTGGAAAAACCACTTTTCACACTTGTGTTAGTGTTGAAAAACCACTTTTCGCACTTGTGTTAGTGTTGAAAAACCACTTTTCGCACTTGTGTTGGTGCAGGAAACCACTTTTGCACTTGTATTAGTGTGGAAAAAACACTTTTTGCACTTGTGATAGTGTTGAAAAACCACTTTTCGCACTTGTGTTAGTGTTGAAAAAACACTTTTCGCACTTGTGTTAGTGTTGAAAAACCACTTTTTGCACTTGTGTTGGTACAGGAAACCACTTTTGCACTTGTATTAGTGTGGAAAAAACACTTTTCGCACTTGTGTTAGTGTTGAAAAACCACTTTTCGCACTTGTGTTGGTGCAGGAAACCACTTTTGCACTTGTATTAGTGTGGAAAACCACTTTTCGCACTTGTGTTAGTGTTGAAAAACCACTTTTCGTACTTGTGTTAGTGTTGAAAAACCACTTTTCGCACTTGTTAGTGTTGAAAAACCACTTTTTGCACTTGTGTTTGTGCAGGAAACCACTTTTGCACTTGTATTAGTGTGGAAAAACCACTTTTCGCACTTGTGTTAGTGTTGAAAAACCACGTTTCGCACTTGTGTTGGTGCAGGAAACCACTTTTGCACTTGTATTAGTGTGGAAAAACCACTTTTCGCACTTGTTTTAGTGTTGAAAAACCACTTTCCGCACTTGTGTTAGTGTTGAAAAACCACTTTTCGCACTTGTGTTAATGTTGAAAAACCACTTTTCGCACTTGTGTTGGTGCAGGAAACCACTTTTGCACTTGTATTCGTGTGGAAAAACCACTTTTCGCACTTGTGTTAGTGTTGAAAAACCACTTTTCGCACTTGTGTTGGTGCAGGAAACCACTTTTGCACTTGTATTAGTGTGGAAAAAACACTTTTTGCACTTGTGATAGTGTTGAAAAACGACTTTTCGCACTTGTGTTAGTGTTGAAAAACCACTTTTCGCACTTGTGTTGGTGCAGGAAACCACTTTTGCACTTGTATTAGTGTGGAAAAAACACTTTTTGCACTTGTGATAGTGTTGAAAAACCACTTTTCGCAATTGTGTTAGTGTTGAAAAACCACTTTTCGCACTTGTGTTGGTGCAGGAAACCACTTTTGCACTTGTATTAGTGTGGAAAAACCACTTTTCGCACTTGTGTTAGTGTTGAAAAACCGCTTTTCGCACTTGTGTTAGTGTTGAAAAACCACTTTTCGCACTTGTGTTGGTGCAGGAAACCACTTTTGCACTTGTATTAGTGTGGAAAAAACACTTTTTGCACTTGTGATAGTGTTGAAAAACCACTTTTCGCACTTGTGTTAGTGTTGAAAAACCACTTTTCGCACTTGTGTTAGTGTTGAAAAACCACTTTTCGCACTTGTGTTGGTACAGGAAACCACTTTTGCACTTGTATTAGTGTGGAAAAAACACTTTTCGCACTTGTGTTAGTGTTGAAAAACCACTTTTCGCACTTGTGTTGGTACAGGAAACCACTTTTGCACTTGTATTAGTGTGTAAAAAACACTTTTCGCACTTGTGATAGTGTTGAAAAACCACTTTTCGCACTTGTGTTAGTGTTGAAAAACCACTTTTCGCACTTGTGTTGGTGCAGGAAACCACTTTTGCACTTGTATTAGTGTGGAAAAACCACTTTTCGCACTTGTGTTAGTGTTGAAAAACCACTTTTCGCACTTGTGTTGGTGCAGGAAACCACTTTTGCACTTGTATTAGTGTGGAAAAACCACTTTTCGCACTTGTGTTAGTGTTGAAAAACCACTTTTCACACTTGTGTTAGTGTTGAAAAACCACTTTTCGCACTTGTGTTAGCGTTGAAAAACCACTTTTCGCACTTGTGTTAGTGTTGAAAAACCACTTTTCGCACTTGTGTTGGTGCAGGAAACCACTTTTGCACTTGTATTAGTGTGGAAAACCACTTTTCGCACTTGTGTTAGTGTTGAAAAACCACTTTTCGCACTTGTGTTGGTGCAGGAAACCACTTTTGCACTTGTATTAGTGTGGAAAAACCACTTTTCGCACTTTTTTAGTGTTGAAAAACCACGTTTCGCACTTGTGTTGGTGCAGGAAACCACTTTTGCACTTGTATTAGTGTGGAAAAACCACTTTTCGCACTTGTTTTAGTGTTGAAAAACCACTTTCCGCACTTGTGTTAGTGTTGAAAAACCACTTTTCGCACTTGTGTTAATGTTGAAAAACCACTTTTCGCACTTGTTGGTGCAGGAAACCACTTTTGCACTTGTATTAGTGTGGAAAAACCACTTTTCGCACTTGTTTTAGTGTTGAAAAACCACTTTCCGCACTTGTGTTAGTGTTGAAAAACCACTTTTCGCACTTGTGTTAATGTTGAAAAAACACTTTTTGCACTTGTGATAGTGTTGAAAAACCACTTTTCGCACTTGTGTTAGTGTTGAAAAACCACTTTTTGCACTTGTCTTTGTGCAGGAAACCACTTTTGCACTTGTATTAGTGTGGAAAAAACACTTTTCACACTTGTGTTAGTGTTGAAAAACCACTTTTCGCACTTGTGTTAGTGTTGAAAAACCACTTTTCGCACTTGTGTTGGTGCAGGAAACCACTTTTGCACTTGTATTCGTGTGGCAAAACCACTTTTCGCACTTGTGTTAGTGTTGAAAAACCACTTTTCGCACTTGTGTTGGTGCAGGAAACCACTTTTGCACTTGTATTAGTGTGGAAAAAACACTTTTTGCACTTGTGATAGTGTTGAAAAACCACTTTTCGCAATTGTGTTAGTGTTGAGAAACCACTTTTCGCACTTGTGTTGGTGCAGGAAACCACTTTTGCACTTGTATTAGTGTGGGAAAACCACTTTTCGCACTTGTGTTAGTGTTGAAAAACCACTTTTCGCAATTGTGTTAGTGTTGAAAAACCACTTTTCGCACTTGTGTTGGTGCAGGAAACCACTTTTGCACTTGTATTAGTGTGGAAAAAACGCTTTTTGCACTTGTGATAGTGTTGAAAAACCACTTTTCGCACTTGTGTTAGTGTTGGAAAACCACTTTTCGCACTTGTGTTGGTGCAGGAAACCACTTTTGCACTTGTATTTGTGTGGAAAAACCACTTTTCGCACTTGTGTTAGTGTTGAAAAACCACTTTTCACACTTGTGTTAGTGTTGAAAAACCACTTTTCGCACTTGTGTTAGTGTTGAAAAACCACTTTTCGCACTTGTGTTAGTGTTGAAAAACCACTTTTCGCACTTGTGTTGGTGCAGGAAACCACTTTTGCACTTGTATTAGTGTGGAAAAACCACTTTTTGCACTTGTGTTAGTGTTGAAAAACCACTTTTCGCACTTGTGTTAGTGTTGAAAAACCACTTTTCGCACTTGTGTTGGTGCAGGAAACCACTTTTGCACTTGTATTAGTGTGGAAAAAACACTTTTTGCACTTGTGATAGTGTTGAAAAACCACTTTTCGCACTTGTGTTAGTGTTGAAAAACCACTTTTCGCACTTCTGTTGGTGCAGGAAACCACTTTTGCGCTTGTATTAGTGTGGTAAAACCACTTTTCGCACTTGTGCTAGTGTTGAAAAACCACTTTTCACACTTGTGTTAGTGTTGAAAAACCACTTTTCGCACATGTGTTGGTGCAGGAAACCACTTTTGCACTTGTATTAGTGTGGAAAAACCACTTTTCTCACTTGTGTTAGTGTTGAAAAACCACTTTTCGCACTTGTGTTCGTGTTGAAAAACCACTTTTCGCACTTGTGTTAGTGTTGAAAAACCACTTTTCGTACTTTTGTTCGTGTTGAAAAACCACTTTTCGCACTTTTGTTAGTGTTGAATAACCACTTTTCGCACTTGTGTTGGTGCAGGAAACCACTTTTGCACTTGTATTAGTGTGGAAAAAACACTTTTTGCACTTTTGATAGTGTTGAAAAATCATTTTTCGCACTTGTGTTAGTGTTGAAAAACCACTTTTCGCACTTGTGTTGGTGCAGGAAACCACTTTTGCACTTGTATTAGTGTGGAAAAACCACTTTTCTCACTTGTGTTAGTGTTGAAAAACCACTTTTCGCACTTGTGTTAGTGTTGAAAAACCACTTTTAGCACTTGTGTTAATGTTGAAAAACCACTTTTCGCACTTGTGTTGGTGCAGGAAACCACTTTTGCACTTGTATTAGTGTGGAAAAAACCACTTTTCGCACTTGTGTTAGTGTTGAAAAACCACTTTTCGCACTAGTGTTAGTGTTGAAAAACCACTTTTCGGACTTGTGTTAGTATTGAAAAACCACTTTTTGCACTTGTCTTGGTGCAGGAAACCACTTTTGCACTTGTATTAGTGTGGAAAAAACACTTTTCGCACTTGTGTTAGTGTTGAAAAACCACTTTTCGCACTTGTGTTAGTGTTGAAAAACCACTTTTCGCACTTGTGTTGGTGCAGGAAACCACTTTTGCACTTGTATTAGTGTGGGAAAACCACTTTTTGCACTTGTATTCGTGTGGCAAAACCACTTTTCGCACTTGTGTTCGTGTTGAAAAACCACTTTTCGCACTTGTGTTATTGTTGAAAAACCACTTTTCGCACTTGTGTTAGTGTTGAAAAACCACTTTTCGCACTTGTGTTGGTGCAGGAAACCACTTTTGCACTTGTATTAGTGTGGAAAAAACACTTTTTGCACTTGTGATAGTGTTGAAAAACCACTTTTCGCACTTGTGTTAGTGTTGAAAAACCACTTTTCGCACTTCTGTTGGTGCAGGAAACCACTTTTGCGCTTGTATTAGTGTGGTAAAACCACTTTTCGCACTTGTGCTAGTGTTGAAAAACCACTTTTCACACTTGTGTTAGTGTTGAAAAACCACTTTTCGCACTTGTGTTGGTGCAGGAAACCACTTTTGCACTTGTATTAGTGTGGAAAAACCACTTTTCTCACTTGTGTTAGTGTTGAAAAACCACTTTTCGCACTTGTGTTCGTGTTGAAAAACCACTTTTCGCACTTGTGTTAGTGTTGAAAAACCACTTTTCGTACTTTTGTTCGTGTTGAAAAACCACTTTTCGCACTTTTGTTAGTGTTGAATAACCACTTTTCGCACTTGTGTTGGTGCAGGAAACCACTTTTGCACTTGTATTAGTGTGGAAAAAACACTTTTTGCACTTTTGATAGTGTTGAAAAATCATTTTTCGCACTTGTGTTAGTGTTGAAAAACCACTTTTCGCACTTGTGTTGGTGCAGGAAACCACTTTTGCACTTGTATTAGTGTGGAAAAACCACTTTTCTCACTTGTGTTAGTGTTGAAAAACCACTTTTCGCACTTGTGTTAGTGTTGAAAAACCACTTTTAGCACTTGTGTTAATGTTGAAAAACCACTTTTCGCACTTGTGTTGGTGCAGGAAACCACTTTTGCACTTGTATTAGTGTGGAAAAAACCACTTTTCGCACTTGTGTTAGTGTTGAAAAACCACTTTTCGCACTAGTGTTAGTGTTGAAAAACCACATTTCGGACTTGTGTTAGTATTGAAAAACCACTTTTTGCACTTGTCTTGGTGCAGGAAACCACTTTTGCACTTGTATTAGTGTGGAAAAAACACTTTTCGCACTTGTGTTAGTGTTGAAAAACCACTTTTCGCACTTGTGTTAGTGTTGAAAAACCACTTTTCGCACTTGTGTTGGTGCAGGAAACCACTTTTGCACTTGTATTAGTGTGGGAAAACCACTTTTCGCACTTGTGTTAGTGTTGAAAAACCACTTTTCGCACTTGTGTTAGTGTTGAAAAACCACTTTTCGCACTTGTGTTGGTGCAGGAAACCACTTTTGCACTTGTATTAGTGTGGAAAAAACGCTTTTTGCACTTGTGATAGTGTTGAAAAACCACTTTTCGCAGTTGTGTTAGTGTTGAAAAACCACTTTTCGCACTTGTGTTGGTGCAGGAAACCACTTTTGCCCTTGTATTAGTGTGGAAAAACCACTTTTCACACTTGTGTTAGTGTTGAAAAACCACTTTTCGCACTTGTGTTAGTGTTGAAAAACCACTTTTCGCACTTGTGTTGGTGCAGGAAACCACTTTTGCACTTGTATTAGTGTGGAAAAAACACTTTTTGCACTTGTGATAGTGTTGAAAAACCACTTTTCGCACTTGTGTTAGTGTTGAAAAAACACTTTTCGCACTTGTGTTAGTGTTGAAAAACCACTTTTTGCACTTGTGTTGGTACAGGAAACCACTTTTGCACTTGTATTAGTGTGGAAAAAACACTTTTCGCACTTGTGTTAGTGTTGAAAAACCACTTTTCGCACTTGTGTTGGTGCAGGAAACCACTTTTGCACTTGTATTAGTGTGGAAAACCACTTTTCGCACTTGTGTTAGTGTTGAAAAACCACTTTTCGTACTTGTGTTAGTGTTGAAAAACCACTTTTCGCACTTGTTAGTGTTGAAAAACCACTTTTTGCACTTGTGTTTGTGCAGGAAACCACTTTTGCACTTGTATTAGTGTGGAAAAACCACTTTTCGCACTTGTGTTAGTGTTGAAAAACCACGTTTCGCACTTGTGTTGGTGCAGGAAACCACTTTTGCACTTGTATTAGTGTGGAAAAACCACTTTTCGCACTTGTTTTAGTGTTGAAAAACCACTTTCCGCACTTGTGTTAGTGTTGAAAAACCACTTTTCGCACTTGTGTTAATGTTGAAAAACCACTTTTCGCACTTGTGTTGGTGCAGGAAACCACTTTTGCACTTGTATTCGTGTGGAAAAACCACTTTTCGCACTTGTGTTAGTGTTGAAAAACCACTTTTCGCACTTGTGTTGGTGCAGGAAACCACTTTTGCACTTGTATTAGTGTGGAAAAAACACTTTTTGCACTTGTGATAGTGTTGAAAAACGACTTTTCGCACTTGTGTTAGTGTTGAAAAACCACTTTTCGCACTTGTGTTGGTGCAGGAAACCACTTTTGCACTTGTATTAGTGTGGAAAAAACACTTTTTGCACTTGTGATAGTGTTGAAAAACCACTTTTCGCAATTGTGTTAGTGTTGAAAAACCACTTTTCGCACTTGTGTTGGTGCAGGAAACCACTTTTGCACTTGTATTAGTGTGGAAAAACCACTTTTTGCACTTGTGTTAGTGTTGAAAAACCGCTTTTCGCACTTGTGTTAGTGTTGAAAAACCACTTTTCGCACTTGTGTTGGTGCAGGAAACCACTTTTGCACTTGTATTAGTGTGGAAAAAACACTTTTTGCACTTGTGATAGTGTTGAAAAACCACTTTTCGCACTTGTGTTAGTGTTGAAAAACCACTTTTCGCACTTGTGTTAGTGTTGAAAAACCACTTTTCGCACTTGTGTTGGTACAGGAAACCACTTTTGCACTTGTATTAGTGTGGAAAAAACACTTTTCGCACTTGTGTTAGTGTTGAAAAACCACTTTTCGCACTTGTGTTGGTACAGGAAACCACTTTTGCACTTGTATTAGTGTGTAAAAAACACTTTTCGCACTTGTGATAGTGTTGAAAAACCACTTTTCGCACTTGTGTTAGTGTTGAAAAACCACTTTTCGCACTTGTGTTGGTGCAGGAAACCACTTTTGCACTTGTATTAGTGTGGAAAAACCACTTTTCGCACTTGTGTTAGTGTTGAAAAACCACTTTTCGCACTTGTGTTGGTGCAGGAAACCACTTTTGCACTTGTATTAGTGTGGAAAAACCACTTTTCGCACTTGTGTTAGTGTTGAAAAACCACTTTTCACACTTGTGTTAGTGTTGAAAAACCACTTTTCGCACTTGTGTTAGTGTTGAAAAACCACTTTTCGCACTTGTGTTAGTGTTGAAAAACCACTTTTCGCACTTGTGTTGGTGCAGGAAACCACTTTTGCACTTGTATTAGTGTGGAAAACCACTTTTCGCACTTGTGTTAGTGTTGAAAAACCACTTTTCGCACTTGTGTTGGTGCAGGAAACCACTTTTGCACTTGTATTAGTGTGGAAAAACCACTTTTCGCACTTTTTTAGTGTTGAAAAACCACGTTTCGCACTTGTGTTGGTGCAGGAAACCACTTTTGCACTTGTATTAGTGTGGAAAAACCACTTTCCGCACTTGTGTTAGTGTTGAAAAACCACTTTCCGCACTTGTGTTAGTGTTGAAAAACCACTTTTCGCACTTGTGTTAATGTTGAAAAACCACTTTTCGCACTTGTTGGTGCAGGAAACCACTTTTGCACTTGTATTCGTGTGGAAAAACCACTTTTCGCACTTGTGTTAGTGTTGAAAAACCACTTTTCGCACTTGTGTTGGTGCAGGAAACCACTTTTGCACTTGTATTAGTGTGGAAAAAACACTTTTTGCACTTGTGATAGTGTTGAAAAACCACTTTTCGCACTTGTGTTAGTGTTGAAAAACCACTTTTTGCACTTGTCTTGGTGCAGGAAACCACTTTTGCACTTGTATTAGTGTGGAAAAAACACTTTTCACACTTGTGTTAGTGTTGAAAAACCACTTTTCGCACTTGTGTTAGTGTTGAAAAACCACTTTTCGCACTTGTGTTGGTGCAGGAAACCACTTTTGCACTTGTATTCGTGTGGCAAAACCACTTTTCGCACTTGTGTTAGTGTTGAAAAACCACTTTTCGCACTTGTGTTGGTGCAGGAAACCACTTTTGCACTTGTATTAGTGTGGAAAAAACACTTTTTGCACTTGTGATAGTGTTGAAAAACCACTTTTCGCAATTGTGTTAGTGTTGAGAAACCACTTTTCGCACTTGTGTTGGTGCAGGAAACCACTTTTGCACTTGTATTAGTGTGGGAAAACCACTTTTCGCACTTGTGTTAGTGTTGAAAAACCACTTTTCGCAATTGTGTTAGTGTTGAAAAACCACTTTTCGCACTTGTGTTGGTGCAGGAAACCACTTTTGCACTTGTATTAGTGTGGAAAAAACGCTTTTTGCACTTGTGATAGTGTTGAAAAACCACTTTTCGCACTTGTGTTAGTGTTGGAAAACCACTTTTCGCACTTGTGTTGGTGCAGGAAACCACTTTTGCACTTGTATTTGTGTGGAAAAACCACTTTTCGCACTTGTGTTAGTGTTGAAAAACCACTTTTCACACTTGTGTTAGTGTTGAAAAACCACTTTTCGCACTTGTGTTAGTGTTGAAAAACCACTTTTCGCACTTGTGTTAGTGTTGAAAAACCACTTTTCGCACTTGTGTTGGTGCAGGAAACCACTTTTGCACTTGTATTAGTGTGGAAAAACCACTTTTTGCACTTGTGTTAGTGTTGAAAAACCACTTTTCGCACTTGTGTTAGTGTTGAAAAACCACTTTTCGCACTTGTGTTGGTGCAGGAAACCACTTTTGCACTTGTATTAGTGTGGAAAAAACACTTTTTGCACTTGTGATAGTGTTGAAAAACCACTTTTCGCACTTGTGTTAGTGTTGAAAAACCACTTTTCGCACTTCTGTTGGTGCAGGAAACCACTTTTGCGCTTGTATTAGTGTGGTAAAACCACTTTTCGCACTTGTGCTAGTGTTGAAAAACCACTTTTCACACTTGTGTTAGTGTTGAAAAACCACTTTTCGCACATGTGTTGGTGCAGGAAACCACTTTTGCACTTGTATTAGTGTGGAAAAACCACTTTTCTCACTTGTGTTAGTGTTGAAAAACCACTTTTCGCACTTGTGTTCGTGTTGAAAAACCACTTTTCGCACTTGTGTTAGTGTTGAAAAACCACTTTTCGTACTTTTGTTCGTGTTGAAAAACCACTTTTCGCACTTTTGTTAGTGTTGAATAACCACTTTTCGCACTTGTGTTGGTGCAGGAAACCACTTTTGCACTTGTATTAGTGTGGAAAAAACACTTTTTGCACTTTTGATAGTGTTGAAAAATCATTTTTCGCACTTGTGTTAGTGTTGAAAAACCACTTTTCGCACTTGTGTTGGTGCAGGAAACCACTTTTGCACTTGTATTAGTGTGGAAAAACCACTTTTCTCACTTGTGTTAGTGTTGAAAAACCACTTTTCGCACTTGTGTTAGTGTTGAAAAACCACTTTTAGCACTTGTGTTAATGTTGAAAAACCACTTTTCGCACTTGTGTTGGTGCAGGAAACCACTTTTGCACTTGTATTAGTGTGGAAAAAACCACTTTTCGCACTTGTGTTAGTGTTGAAAAACCACTTTTCGCACTAGTGTTAGTGTTGAAAAACCACTTTTCGGACTTGTGTTAGTATTGAAAAACCACTTTTTGCACTTGTCTTGGTGCAGGAAACCACTTTTGCACTTGTATTAGTGTGGAAAAAACACTTTTCGCACTTGTGTTAGTGTTGAAAAACCACTTTTCGCACTTGTGTTAGTGTTGAAAAACCACTTTTCGCACTTGTGTTGGTGCAGGAAACCACTTTTGCACTTGTATTAGTGTGGGAAAACCACTTTTCGCACTTGTGTTAGTGTTGAAAAACCACTTTTCGCACTTGTGTTAGTGTTGAAAAACCACTTTTCGCACTTGTGTTGGTGCAGGAAACCACTTTTGCACTTGTATTAGTGTGGAAAAAACGCTTTTTGCACTTGTGATAGTGTTGAAAAACCACTTTTCGCAGTTGTGTTAGTGTTGAAAAACCACTTTTCGCACTTGTGTTGGTGCAGGAAACCACTTTTGCACTTGTATTAGTGTGGAAAAACCACTTTTCACACTTGTGTTAGTGTTGAAAAACCACTTTTCGCACTTGTGTTAGTGTTGAAAAACCACTTTTCGCACTTGTGTTGGTGCAGGAAACCACTTTTGCACTTGTATTAGTGTGGAAAAAACACTTTTTGCACTTGTGATAGTGTTGAAAAACCACTTTTCGCACTTGTGTTAGTGTTGAAAAAACACTTTTCGCACTTGTGTTAGTGTTGAAAAACCACTTTTTGCACTTGTGTTGGTACAGGAAACCACTTTTGCACTTGTATTAGTGTGGAAAAAACACTTTTCGCACTTGTGTTAGTGTTGAAAAACCACTTTTCGCACTTGTGTTGGTGCAGGAAACCACTTTTCGCACTTGTGTTGGTGCAGGAAACCACTTTTGCACTTGTATTAGTGTGGAAAAAACACTTTTTGCACTTTTGATAGTGTTGAAAAATCATTTTTCGCACTTGTGTTAGTGTTGAAAAACCACTTTTCGCACTTGTGTTAGTGTTGAAAAACCACTTTTCGCACTTGTGTTAGTGTTGAAAAACCACTTTTCGCACTTGTGTTGGTGCAGGAAACCACTTTTGCACTTGTATTAGTGTGGAAAAAACGCTTTTTGCACTTGTGATAGTGTTGAAAAACCACTTTTCGCACTTGTGTTAGTGTTGAAAAACCACTTTTCGCACTTGTGTTAGTGTTGAAAAACCACTTTTCGCACTTGTATTGGTACAGGAAACCACTTTTGCACTTGTATTAGTGTGGAAAAAACACTTTTCGCACTTGTGTTAGTGTTGAAAAACCACTTTTCGCACTTGTGTTGGTACAGGAAACCACTTTTGCACTTGTATTAGTGTGTAAAAAACACTTTTCGCACTTGTGATAGTGTTGAAAAACCACTTTTCGCACTTGTGTTAGTGTTGAAAAACCACTTTTCGCACTTGTGTTGGTGCAGGAAACCACTTTTGCACTTGTATTTGTGTGGAAAAACCACTTTTCGCACTTGTGTTAGTGTTGAAAAACCACTTTTCACACTTGTGTTAGTGTTGAAAAACCACTTTTCGCACTAGTGTTAGTGTTGAAAAACCACTTTTCGGACTTGTGTTAGTATTGAAAAACCACTTTTTGCACTTGTCTTGGTGCAGGAAACCACTTTTGCACTTGTATTAGTGTGGAAAAAACACTTTTCGCACTTGTGTTAGTGTTGAAAAACCACTTTTCGCACTTGTGTTAGTGTTGAAAAACCACTTTTCGCACTTGTGTTGGTGCAGGAAACCACTTTTGCACTTGTATTAGTGTGGGAAAACCACTTTTCGCACTTGTGTTAGTGTTGAAAAACCACTTTTCGCACTTGTGTTAGTGTTGAAAAACCACTTTTCGCACTTGTGTTGGTGCAGGAAACCACTTTTGCACTTGTATTAGTGTGGAAAAAACGCTTTTTGCACTTGTGATAGTGTTGAAAAACCACTTTTCGCAGTTGTGTTAGTGTTGAAAAACCACTTTTCGCACTTGTGTTGGTGCAGGAAACCACTTTTGCACTTGTATTAGTGTGGAAAAACCACTTTTCACACTTGTGTTAGTGTTGAAAAACCACTTTTCGCACTTGTGTTAGTGTTGAAAAACCACTTTTCGCACTTGTGTTGGTGCAGGAAACCACTTTTGCACTTGTATTAGTGTGGAAAAAACACTTTTTGCACTTGTGATAGTGTTGAAAAACCACTTTTCGCACTTGTGTTAGTGTTGAAAAAACACTTTTCGCACTTGTGTTAGTGTTGAAAAACCACTTTTTGCACTTGTGTTGGTACAGGAAACCACTTTTGCACTTGTATTAGTGTGGAAAAAACACTTTTCGCACTTGTGTTAGTGTTGAAAAACCACTTTTCGCACTTGTGTTGGTGCAGGAAACCACTTTTCGCACTTGTGTTGGTGCAGGAAACCACTTTTGCACTTGTATTAGTGTGGAAAAAACACTTTTTGCACTTTTGATAGTGTTGAAAAATCATTTTTCGCACTTGTGTTAGTCTTGAAAAACCACTTTTCGCACTTGTGTTAGTGTTGAAAAACCACTTTTCGCACTTGTGTTAGTGTTGAAAAACCACTTTTCGCACTTGTGTTGGTGCAGGAAACCACTTTTGCACTTGTATTAGTGTGGAAAAAACGCTTTTTGCACTTGTGATAGTGTTGAAAAACCACTTTTCGCACTTGTGTTAGTGTTGAAAAACCACTTTTCGCACTTGTGTTAGTGTTGAAAAACCACTTTTCGCACTTGTATTGGTACAGGAAACCACTTTTGCACTTGTATTAGTGTGGAAAAACACTTTTCGCACTTGTGTTAGTGTTGAAAAACCACTTTTCGCACTTGTGTTGGTACAGGAAACCACTTTTGCACTTGTATTAGTGTGTAAAAAACACTTTTCGCACTTGTGATAGTGTTGAAAAACCACTTTTCGCACTTGTGTTAGTGTTGAAAAACCACTTTTCGCACTTGTGTTGGTGCAGGAAACCACTTTTGCACTTGTATTTGTGTGGAAAAACCACTTTTCGCACTTGTGTTAGTGTTGAAAAACCACTTTTCACACTTGTGTTAGTGTTGAAAAACCACTTTTCGCACTTGTGTTAGTGTTGAAAAACCACTTTTCGCACTTGTGTTAGTGTTGAAAAACCACTTTTCGCACTTGTGTTGGTGCAGGAAACCACTTTTGCACTTGTATTAGTGTGGAAAAACCACTTTTCGCACTTGTGTTAGTGTTGAAAAACCACTTTTCGCACTTGTGTTAGTGTTGAAAAACCACTTTTCACACTTGTGTTAGTGTTGAAAAACCACTTTTCGCACTAGTGTTAGTGTTGAAAAACCACTTTTCGGACTTGTGTTAGTATTGAAAAACCACTTTTTGCACTTGTCTTGGTGCAGGAAACCACTTTTGCACTTGTATTAGTGTGGAAAAAACACTTTTCGCACTTGTGTTAGTGTTGAAAAACCACTTTTCGCACTTGTGTTAGTGTTGAAAAACCACTTTTCGCACTTGTGTTGGTGCAGGAAACCACTTTTGCACTTGTATTAGTGTGGGAAAACCACTTTTCGCACTTGTGTTAGTGTTGAAAAACCACTTTTCGCACTTGTGTTAGTGTTGAAAAACCACTTTTCGCACTTGTGTTGGTGCAGGAAACCACTTTTGCACTTGTATTAGTGTGGAAAAAACGCTTTTTGCACTTGTGATAGTGTTGAAAAACCACTTTTCGCAGTTGTGTTAGTGTTGAAAAACCACTTTTCGCACTTGTGTTGGTGCAGGAAACCACTTTTGCACTTGTATTAGTGTGGAAAAACCACTTTTCACACTTGTGTTAGTGTTGAAAAACCACTTTTCGCACTTGTGTTAGTGTTGAAAAACCACTTTTCGCACTTGTGTTGGTGCAGGAAACCACTTTTGCACTTGTATTAGTGTGGAAAAAACACTTTTTGCACTTGTGATAGTGTTGAAAAACCACTTTTCGCACTTGTGTTAGTGTTGAAAAAACACTTTTCGCACTTGTGTTAGTGTTGAAAAACCACTTTTTGCACTTGTGTTGGTACAGGAAACCACTTTTGCACTTGTATTAGTGTGGAAAAAACACTTTTCGCACTTGTGTTAGTGTTGAAAAACCACTTTTCGCACTTGTGTTGGTGCAGGAAACCACTTTTCGCACTTGTGTTGGTGCAGGAAACCACTTTTGCACTTGTATTAGTGTGGAAAAAACACTTTTTGCACTTTTGATAGTGTTGAAAAATCATTTTTCGCACTTGTGTTAGTGTTGAAAAACCACTTTTCGCACTTGTGTTAGTGTTGAAAAACCACTTTTCGCACTTGTGTTAGTGTTGAAAAACCACTTTTCGCACTTGTGTTGGTGCAGGAAACCACTTTTGCACTTGTATTAGTGTGGAAAAAACGCTTTTTGCACTTGTGATAGTGTTGAAAAACCACTTTTCGCACTTGTGTTAGTGTTGAAAAACCACTTTTCGCACTTGTGTTAGTGTTGAAAAACCACTTTTCGCACTTGTATTGGTACAGGAAACCACTTTTGCACTTGTATTAGTGTGGAAAAAACACTTTTCGCACTTGTGTTAGTGTTGAAAAACCACTTTTCGCACTTGTGTTGGTACAGGAAACCACTTTTGCACTTGTATTAGTGTGTAAAAAACACTTTTCGCACTTGTGATAGTGTTGAAAAACCACTTTTCGCACTTGTGTTAGTGTTGAAAAACCACTTTTCGCACTTGTGTTGGTGCAGGAAACCACTTTTGCACTTGTATTTGTGTGGAAAAACCACTTTTCGCACTTGTGTTAGTGTTGAAAAACCACTTTTCACACTTGTGTTAGTGTTGAAAAACCACTTTTCGCACTTGTGTTAGTGTTGAAAAACCACTTTTCGCACTTGTGTTAGTGTTGAAAAACCACTTTTCGCACTTGTGTTGGTGCAGGAAACCACTTTTGCACTTGTATTAGTGTGGAAAAACCACTTTTCGCACTTGTGTTAGTGTTGAAAAACCACTTTTCGCACTTGTGTTGGTGCAGGAAACCACTTTTGCACTTGTATTAGTGTGGAAAAACCACTTTTCGCACTTTGTTAGTGTTGAAAAACCACGTTTCGCACTTGTGTTGGTGCAGGAAACCACTTTTGCACTTGTATTAGTGTGGAAAAACCACTTTTCGCACTTGTTTTAGTGTTGAAAGACCACTTTCCGCACTTGTGATAGTGTTGAAAAACGACTTTTCGCACTTGTGTTAGTGTTGAAAAACCACTTTTCGCACTTGTGTTGGTGCAGGAAACCACTTTTGCACTTGTATTAGTGTGGAAAAAACACTTTTTGCACTTGTGATAGTGTTGAAAAACCACTTTTCGCAATTGTGTTAGTGTTGAAAAACCACTTTTCGCACTTGTGTTGGTGCAGGAAACCACTTTTGCACTTGTATTAGTGTGGAAAAACCACTTTTCGCACTTGTGTTAGTGTTGAAAAACCGCTTTTCGCACTTGTGTTAGTGTTGAAAAACCACTTTTCGCACTTGTGTTGGTGCAGGAAACCACTTTTGCACTTGTATTAGTGTGGAAAAAACACTTTTTGCACTTGTGATAGTGTTGAAAAACCACTTTTCGCACTTGTGTTAGTGTTGAAAAACCACTTTTCGCACTTGTGTTAGTGTTGAAAAACCACTTTTCGCACTTGTGTTGGTACAGGAAACCACTTTTGCACTTGTATTAGTGTGGAAAAACCACTTTTCGCACTTGTGTTGGTACAGGAAACCACTTTTGCACTTGTATTAGTGTGTAAAAAACACTTTTCGCACTTGTGATAGTGTTGAAAAACCACTTTTCGCACTTGTGTTAGTGTTGAAAAACCACTTTTCGCACTTGTGTTGGTGCAGGAAACCACTTTTGCACTTGTATTAGTGTGGAAAAACCACTTTTCGCACTTGTGTTAGTGTTGAAAAACCACTTTTCGCACTTGTGTTGGTGCAGGAAACCACTTTTGCACTTGTATTAGTGTGGAAAAACCACTTTTCGCACTTGTGTTAGTGTTGAAAAACCACTTTTCACACTTGTGTTAGTGTTGAAAAACCACTTTTCGCACTTGTGTTAGTGTTGAAAAACCACTTTTCGCACTTGTGTTAGTGTTGAAAAACCACTTTTCGCACTTGTGTTGGTGCAGGAAACCACTTTTGCACTTGTATTAGTGTGGAAAACCACTTTTCGCACTTGTGTTAGTGTTGAAAAACCACTTTTCGCACTTGTGTTGGTGCAGGAAACCACTTTTGCACTTGTATTAGTGTGGAAAAACCACTTTTCGCACTTTTTTAGTGTTGAAAAACCACGTTTCGCACTTGTGTTGGTGCAGGAAACCACTTTTGCACTTGTATTAGTGTGGAAAAACCACTTTTCGCACTTGTTTTAGTGTTGAAAAACCACTTTCCGCACTTGTGTTAGTGTTGAAAAACCACTTTTCGCACTTGTGTTAATGTTGAAAAACCACTTTTCGCACTTGTTGGTGCAGGAAACCACTTTTGCACTTGTATTCGTGTGGAAAAACCACTTTTCGCACTTGTGTTAGTGTTGAAAAACCACTTTTCGCACTTGTGTTGGTGCAGGAAACCACTTTTGCACTTGTATTAGTGTGGAAAAAACACTTTTTGCACTTGTGATAGTGTTGAAAAACCACTTTTCGCACTTGTGTTAGTGTTGAAAAACCACTTTTTGCACTTGTCTTGGTGCAGGAAACCACTTTTGCACTTGTATTAGTGTGGAAAAAACACTTTTCACACTTGTGTTAGTGTTGAAAAACCACTTTTCGCACTTGTGTTAGTGTTGAAAAACCACTTTTCGCACTTGTGTTGGTGCAGGAAACCACTTTTGCACTTGTATTCGTGTGGCAAAACCACTTTTCGCACTTGTGTTAGTGTTGAAAAACCACTTTTCGCACTTGTGTTGGTGCAGGAAACCACTTTTGCACTTGTATTAGTGTGGAAAAAACACTTTTTGCACTTGTGATAGTGTTGAAAAACCACTTTTCGCAATTGTGTTAGTGTTGAGAAACCACTTTTCGCACTTGTGTTGGTGCAGGAAACCACTTTTGCACTTGTATTAGTGTGGGAAAACCACTTTTCGCACTTGTGTTAGTGTTGAAAAACCACTTTTCGCAATTGTGTTAGTGTTGAAAAACCACTTTTCGCACTTGTGTTGGTGCAGGAAACCACTTTTGCACTTGTATTAGTGTGGAAAAAAAACGCTTTTTGCACTTGTGATAGTGTTGAAAAACCACTTTTCGCACTTGTGTTAGTGTTGGAAAACCACTTTTTGCACTTGTGTTGGTGCAGGAAACCACTTTTGCACTTGTATTTGTGTGGAAAAACCACTTTTCGCACTTGTGTTAGTGTTGAAAAACCACTTTTCACACTTGTGTTAGTGTTGAAAAACCACTTTTCGCACTTGTGTTAGTGTTGAAAAACCACTTTTCGCACTTGTGTTAGTGTTGAAAAACCACTTTTCGCACTTGTGTTGGTGCAGGAAACCACTTTTGCACTTGTATTAGTGTGGAAAAACCACTTTTTGCACTTGTGTTAGTGTTGAAAAACCACTTTTCGCACTTGTGTTAGTGTTGAAAAACCACTTTTCGCACTTGTGTTGGTGCAGGAAACCACTTTTGCACTTGTATTAGTGTGGAAAAAACACTTTTTGCACTTGTGATAGTGTTGAAAAACCACTTTTCGCACTTGTGTTAGTGTTGAAAAACCACTTTTCGCACTTCTGTTGGTGCAGGAAACCACTTTTGCGCTTGTATTAGTGTGGTAAAACCACTTTTCGCACTTGTGCTAGTGTTGAAAAACCACTTTTCACACTTGTGTTAGTGTTGAAAAACCACTTTTCGCACATGTGTTGGTGCAGGAAACCACTTTTGCACTTGTATTAGTGTGGAAAAACCACTTTTCTCACTTGTGTTAGTGTTGAAAAACCACTTTTCGCACTTGTGTTCGTGTTGAAAAACCACTTTTCGCACTTGTGTTAGTGTTGAAAAACCACTTTTCGTACTTTTGTTCGTGTTGAAAAACCACTTTTCGCACTTTTGTTAGTGTTGAATAACCACTTTTCGCACTTGTGTTGGTGCAGGAAACCACTTTTGCACTTGTATTAGTGTGGAAAAAACACTTTTTGCACTTTTGATAGTGTTGAAAAATCATTTTTCGCACTTGTGTTAGTGTTGAAAAACCACTTTTCGCACTTGTGTTGGTGCAGGAAACCACTTTTGCACTTGTATTAGTGTGGAAAAACCACTTTTCTCACTTGTGTTAGTGTTGAAAAACCACTTTTCGCACTTGTGTTAGTGTTGAAAAACCACTTTTAGCACTTGTGTTAATGTTGAAAAACCACTTTTCGCACTTGTGTTGGTGCAGGAAACCACTTTTGCACTTGTATTAGTGTGGAAAAAACCACTTTTCGCACTTGTGTTAGTGTTGAAAAACCACTTTTCGCACTAGTGTTAGTGTTGAAAAACCACTTTTCGGACTTGTGTTAGTATTGAAAAACCACTTTTTGCACTTGTCTTGGTGCAGGAAACCACTTTTGCACTTGTATTAGTGTGGAAAAAACACTTTTCGCACTTGTGTTAGTGTTGAAAAACCACTTTTCGCACTTGTGTTAGTGTTGTAAAACCACTTTTCGCACTTGTGTTGGTGCAGGAAACCACTTTTGCACTTGTATTAGTGTGGGAAAACCACTTTTCGCACTTGTGTTAGTGTTGAAAAACCACTTTTCGCACTTGTGTTAGTGTTGAAAAACCACTTTTCGCACTTGTGTTGGTGCAGGAAACCACTTTTGCACTTGTATTAGTGTGGAAAAAACGCTTTTTGCACTTGTGATAGTGTTGAAAAACCACTTTTCGCAGTTGTGTTAGTGTTGAAAAACCACTTTTCGCACTTGTGTTGGTGCAGGAAACCACTTTTGCACTTGTATTAGTGTGGAAAAACCACTTTTCACACTTGTGTTAGTGTTGAAAAACCACTTTTCGCACTTGTGTTAGTGTTGAAAAACCACTTTTCGCACTTGTGTTGGTGCAGGAAACCACTTTTGCACTTGTATTAGTGTGGAAAAAACACTTTTTGCACTTGTGATAGTGTTGAAAAACCACTTTTCGCACTTGTGTTAGTGTTGAAAAAACACTTTTCGCACTTGTGTTAGTGTTGAAAAACCACTTTTTGCACTTGTGTTGGTACAGGAAACCACTTTTGCACTTGTATTAGTGTGGAAAAAACACTTTTCGCACTTGTGTTAGTGTTGAAAAACCACTTTTCGCACTTGTGTTGGTGCAGGAAACCACTTTTCGCACTGGTGTTGGTGCAGGAAACCACTTTTGCACTTGTATTAGTGTGGAAAAAACACTTTTTGCACTTTTGATAGTGTTGAAAAATCATTTTTCGCACTTGTGTTAGTGTTGAAAAACCACTTTTCGCACTTGTGTTAGTGTTGAAAAACCACTTTTCGCACTTGTGTTAGTGTTGAAAAACCACTTTTCGCACTTGTGTTGGTGCAGGAAACCACTTTTGCACTTGTATTAGTGTGGAAAAAACGCTTTTTGCACTTGTGATAGTGTTGAAAAACCACTTTTCGCACTTGTGTTAGTGTTGAAAAACCACTTTTCGCACTTGTGTTAGTGTTCAAAAACCACTTTTCGCACTTGTATTGGTACAGGAAACCACTTTTGCACTTGTATTAGTGTGGAAAAAACACTTTTCGCACTTGTGTTAGTGTTGAAAAACCACTTTTCGCACTTGTGTTGGTACAGGAAACCACTTTTGCACTTGTATTAGTGTGTAAAAAACACTTTTCGCACTTGTGATAGTGTTGAAAAACCACTTTTCGCACTTGTGTTAGTGTTGAAAAACCACTTTTCGCACTTGTGTTGGTGCAGGAAACCACTTTTGCACTTGTATTTGTGTGGAAAACCACTTTTCGCACTTGTGTTAGTGTTGAAAAACCACTTTTCACACTTGTGTTAGTGTTGAAAAACCACTTTTCGCACTTGTGTTAGTGTTGAAAAACCACTTTTCGCACTTGTGTTAGTGTTGAAAAACCACTTTTCGCACTTGTGTTGGTGCAGGAAACCACTTTTGCACTTGTATTAGTGTGGAAAAACCACTTTTCGCACTTGTGTTAGTGTTGAAAAACCACTTTTCGCACTTGTGTTGGTGCAGGAAACCACTTTTGCACTTGTATTAGTGTGGAAAAACCACTTTTCGCACTTTGTTAGTGTTGAAAAACCACGTTTCGCACTTGTGTTGGTGCAGGAAACCACTTTTGCACTTGTATTAGTGTGGAAAAACCACTTTTCGCACTTGTTTTAGTGTTGAAAGACCACTTTCCGCACTTGTGTTAGTGTTGAAAAACCACTTTTCGCACTTGTGTTAATGTTGAAAAACCACTTTTCGCACTTGTTGGTGCAGGAAACCACTTTTGCACTTGTATTCGTGTGGCAAAACCACTTTTCGCACTTGTGTTCGTGTTGAAAAACCACTTTTCGCACTTGTGTTGGTGCAGGAAACCACTTTTGCACTTGTATTAGTGTGGAAAAAACACTTTTTGCACTTGTGATAGTGTTGAAAAACCACTTTTCGCACTTGTGTTAGTGTTGAAAAACCACTTTTCGCACTTCTGTTGGTGCAGGAAACCACTTTTGCGCTTGTATTAGTGTGGTAAAACCACTTTTCGCACTTGTGCTAGTGTTGAAAAACCACTTTTCACACTTGTGTTAGTGTTGAAAAACCACTTTTCGCACTTGTGTTGGTGCAGGAAACCACTTTTGCACTTGTATTAGTGTGGAAAAACCACTTTTCTCACTTGTGTTAGTGTTGAAAAACCACTTTTCGCACTTGTGTTCGTGTTGAAAAACCACTTTTCGCACTTGTGTTAGTGTTGAAAAACCACTTTTCGTACTTTTGTTCGTGTTGAAAAACCACTTTTCGCACTTTTGTTAGTGTTGAATAACCACTTTTCGCACTTGTGTTGGTGCAGGAAACCACTTTTGCACTTGTATTAGTGTGGAAAAAACACTTTTTGCACTTTTGATAGTGTTGAAAAATCATTTTTCGCACTTGTGTTAGTGTTGAAAAACCACTTTTCGCACTTGTGTTGGTGCAGGAAACCACTTTTGCACTTGTATTAGTGTGGAAAACCACTTTTCTCACTTGTGTTAGTGTTGAAAAACCACTTTTTGCACTTGTGTTAGTGTTGAAAAACCACTTTTAGCACTTGTGTTAATGTTGAAAAACCACTTTTCGCACTTGTGTTGGTGCAGGAAACCACTTTTGCACTTGTATTAGTGTGGAAAAAACCACTTTTCGCACTTGTGTTAGTGTTGAAAAACCACTTTTCGCACTAGTGTTAGTGTTGAAAAACCACTTTTCGGACTTGTGTTAGTATTGAAAAACCACTTTTTGCACTTGTCTTGGTGCAGGAAACCACTTTTGCACTTGTATTAGTGTGGAAAAAACACTTTTCGCACTTGTGTTAGTGTTGAAAAACCACTTTTCGCACTTGTGTTAGTGTTGAAAAACCACTTTTCGCACTTGTGTTGGTGCAGGAAACCACTTTTGCACTTGTATTAGTGTGGGAAAACCACTTTTCGCACTTGTGTTAGTGTTGAAAAACCACTTTTCGCACTTGTGTTAGTGTTGAAAAACCACTTTTCGCACTTGTGTTGGTGCAGGAAACCACTTTTGCACTTGTATTAGTGTGGAAAAAACGCTTTTCGCACTTGTGTTAGTGTTGAAAAACCACTTTTCGCACTTGTGTTAGTGTTGAAAAACCACTTTTCACACTTGTGTTAGTGTTGAAAAACCACTTTTCGCACTAGTGTTAGTGTTGAAAAACCACTTTTCGGACTTGTGTTAGTATTGAAAAACCACTTTTTGCACTTGTCTTGGTGCAGGAAACCACTTTTGCACTTGTATTAGTGTGGAAAAAACACTTTTCGCACTTGTGTTAGTGTTGAAAAACCACTTTTCGCACTTGTGTTAGTGTTGAAAAACCACTTTTCGCACTTGTGTTGGTGCAGGAAACCACTTTTGCACTTGTATTAGTGTGGGAAAACCACTTTTCGCACTTGTGTTAGTGTTGAAAAACCACTTTTCGCACTTGTGTTAGTGTTGAAAAACCACTTTTCGCACTTGTGTTGGTGCAGGAAACCACTTTTGCACTTGTATTAGTGTGGAAAAAACGCTTTTTGCACTTGTGATAGTGTTGAAAAACCACTTTTCGCAGTTGTGTTAGTGTTGAAAAACCACTTTTCGCACTTGTGTTGGTGCAGGAAACCACTTTTGCACTTGTATTAGTGTGGAAAAACCACTTTTCACACTTGTGTTAGTGTTGAAAAACCACTTTTCGCACTTGTGTTAGTGTTGAAAAACCACTTTTCGCACTTGTGTTGGTGCAGGAAACCACTTTTGCACTTGTATTAGTGTGGAAAAAACACTTTTTGCACTTGTGATAGTGTTGAAAAACCACTTTTCGCACTTGTGTTAGTGTTGAAAAAACACTTTTCGCACTTGTGTTAGTGTTGAAAAACCACTTTTTGCACTTGTGTTGGTACAGGAAACCACTTTTGCACTTGTATTAGTGTGGAAAAAACACTTTTCGCACTTGTGTTAGTGTTGAAAAACCACTTTTCGCACTTGTGTTGGTGCAGGAAACCACTTTTCGCACTTGTGTTGGTGCAGGAAACCACTTTTGCACTTGTATTAGTGTGGAAAAAACACTTTTTGCACTTTTGATAGTGTTGAAAAATCATTTTTCGCACTTGTGTTAGTGTTGAAAAACCACTTTTCGCACTTGTGTTAGTGTTGAAAAACCACTTTTCGCACTTGTGTTAGTGTTGAAAAACCACTTTTCGCACTTGTGTTGGTGCAGGAAACCACTTTTGCACTTGTATTAGTGTGGAAAAAACGCTTTTTGCACTTGTGATAGTGTTGAAAAACCACTTTTCGCACTTGTGTTAGTGTTGAAAAACCACTTTTCGCACTTGTGTTAGTGTTGAAAAACCACTTTTCGCACTTGTATTGGTACAGGAAACCACTTTTGCACTTGTATTAGTGTGGAAAAAACACTTTTCGCACTTGTGTTAGTGTTGAAAAACCACTTTTCGCACTTGTGTTGGTACAGGAAACCACTTTTGCACTTGTATTAGTGTGTAAAAAACACTTTTCGCACTTGTGATAGTGTTGAAAAACCACTTTTCGCACTTGTGTTAGTGTTGAAAAACCACTTTTCGCACTTGTGTTGGTGCAGGAAACCACTTTTGCACTTGTATTTGTGTGGAAAAACCACTTTTCGCACTTGTGTTAGTGTTGAAAAACCACTTTTCACACTTGTGTTAGTGTTGAAAAACCACTTTTCGCACTTGTGTTAGTGTTGAAAAACCACTTTTCGCACTTGTGTTAGTGTTGAAAAACCACTTTTCGCACTTGTGTTGGTGCAGGAAACCACTTTTGCACTTGTATTAGTGTGGAAAAACCACTTTTCGCACTTGTGTTAGTGTTGAAAAACCACTTTTCGCACTTGTGTTGGTGCAGGAAACCACTTTTGCACTTGTATTAGTGTGGAAAAACCACTTTTCGCACTTTGTTAGTGTTGAAAAACCACGTTTCGCACTTGTGTTGGTGCAGGAAACCACTTTTGCACTTGTATTAGTGTGGAAAAACCACTTTTCGCACTTGTTTTAGTGTTGAAAGACCACTTTCCGCACTTGTGATAGTGTTGAAAAACGACTTTTCGCACTTGTGTTAGTGTTGAAAAACCACTTTTCGCACTTGTGTTGGTGCAGGAAACCACTTTTGCACTTGTATTAGTGTGGAAAAAACACTTTTTGCACTTGTGATAGTGTTGAAAAACCACTTTTCGCAATTGTGTTAGTGTTGAAAAACCACTTTTCGCACTTGTGTTGGTGCAGGAAACCACTTTTGCACTTGTATTAGTGTGGAAAAACCACTTTTCGCACTTGTGTTAGTGTTGAAAAACCGCTTTTCGCACTTGTGTTAGTGTTGAAAAACCACTTTTCGCACTTGTGTTGGTGCAGGAAACCACTTTTGCACTTGTATTAGTGTGGAAAAAACACTTTTTGCACTTGTGATAGTGTTGAAAAACCACTTTTCGCACTTGTGTTAGTGTTGAAAAACCACTTTTCGCACTTGTGTTAGTGTTGAAAAACCACTTTTCGCACTTGTGTTGGTACAGGAAACCACTTTTGCACTTGTATTAGTGTGGAAAAACCACTTTACGCACTTGTGTTGGTACAGGAAACCACTTTTGCACTTGTATTAGTGTGTAAAAAACACTTTTCGCACTTGTGATAGTGTTGAAAAACCACTTTTCGCACTTGTGTTAGTGTTGAAAAACCACTTTTCGCACTTGTGTTGGTGCAGGAAACCACTTTTGCACTTGTATTAGTGTGGAAAAACCACTTTTCGCACTTGTGTTAGTGTTGAAAAACCACTTTTCGCACTTGTGTTGGTGCAGGAAACCACTTTTGCACTTGTATTAGTGTGGAAAAACCACTTTTCGCACTTGTGTTAGTGTTGAAAAACCACTTTTCACACTTGTGTTAGTGTTGAAAAACCACTTTTCGCACTTGTGTTAGTGTTGAAAAACCACTTTTCGCACTTGTGTTAGTGTTGAAAAACCACTTTTCGCACTTGTGTTGGTGCAGGAAACCACTTTTGCACTTGTATTAGTGTGGAAAACCACTTTTCGCACTTGTGTTAGTGTTGAAAAACCACTTTTCGCACTTGTGTTGGTGCAGGAAACCACTTTTGCACTTGTATTAGTGTGGAAAAACCACTTTTCGCACTTTTTTAGTGTTGAAAAACCACGTTTCGCACTTGTGTTGGTGCAGGAAACCACTTTTGCACTTGTATTAGTGTGGAAAAACCACTTTTCGCACTTGTTTTAGTGTTGAAAAACCACTTTCCGCACTTGTGTTAGTGTTGAAAAACCACTTTTCGCACTTGTGTTAATGTTGAAAAACCACTTTTCGCACTTGTTGGTGCAGGAAACCACTTTTGCACTTGTATTCGTGTGGAAAAACCACTTTTCGCACTTGTGTTAGTGTTGAAAAACCACTTTTCGCACTTGTGTTGGTGCAGGAAACCACTTTTGCACTTGTATTAGTGTGGAAAAAACACTTTTTGCACTTGTGATAGTGTTGAAAAACCACTTTTCGCACTTGTGTTAGTGTTGAAAAACCACTTTTTGCACTTGTCTTGGTGCAGGAAACCACTTTTGCACTTGTATTAGTGTGGAAAAAACACTTTTCACACTTGTGTTAGTGTTGAAAAACCACTTTTCGCACTTGTGTTAGTGTTGAAAAACCACTTTTCGCACTTGTGTTGGTGCAGGAAACCACTTTTGCACTTGTATTCGTGTGGCAAAACCACTTTTCGCACTTGTGTTAGTGTTGAAAAACCACTTTTCGCACTTGTGTTGGTGCAGGAAACCACTTTTGCACTTGTATTAGTGTGGAAAAAACACTTTTTGCACTTGTGATAGTGTTGAAAAACCACTTTTCGCAATTGTGTTAGTGTTGAGAAACCACTTTTCGCACTTGTGTTGGTGCAGGAAACCACTTTTGCACTTGTATTAGTGTGGGAAAACCACTTTTCGCACTTGTGTTAGTGTTGAAAAACCACTTTTCGCAATTGTGTTAGTGTTGAAAAACCACTTTTCGCACTTGTGTTGGTGCAGGAAACCACTTTTGCACTTGTATTAGTGTGGAAAAAAAACGCTTTTTGCACTTGTGATAGTGTTGAAAAACCACTTTTCGCACTTGTGTTAGTGTTGGAAAACCACTTTTCGCACTTGTGTTGGTGCAGGAAACCACTTTTGCACTTGTATTTGTGTGGAAAAACCACTTTTCGCACTTGTGTTAGTGTTGAAAAACCACTTTTCACACTTGTGTTAGTGTTGAAAAACCACTTTTCGCACTTGTGTTAGTGTTGAAAAACCACTTTTCGCACTTGTGTTAGTGTTGAAAAACCACTTTTCGCACTTGTGTTGGTGCAGGAAACCACTTTTGCACTTGTATTAGTGTGGAAAAACCACTTTTTGCACTTGTGTTAGTGTTGAAAAACCACTTTTCGCACTTGTGTTAGTGTTGAAAAACCACTTTTCGCACTTGTGTTGGTGCAGGAAACCACTTTTGCACTTGTATTAGTGTGGAAAAAACACTTTTTGCACTTGTGATAGTGTTGAAAAACCACTTTTCGCACTTGTGTTAGTGTTGAAAAACCACTTTTCGCACTTCTGTTGGTGCAGGAAACCACTTTTGCGCTTGTATTAGTGTGGTAAAACCACTTTTCGCACTTGTGCTAGTGTTGAAAAACCACTTTTCACACTTGTGTTAGTGTTGAAAAACCACTTTTCGCACATGTGTTGGTGCAGGAAACCACTTTTGCACTTGTATTAGTGTGGAAAAACCACTTTTCTCACTTGTGTTAGTGTTGAAAAACCACTTTTCGCACTTGTGTTCGTGTTGAAAAACCACTTTTCGCACTTGTGTTAGTGTTGAAAAACCACTTTTCGTACTTTTGTTCGTGTTGAAAAACCACTTTTCGCACTTTTGTTAGTGTTGAATAACCACTTTTCGCACTTGTGTTGGTGCAGGAAACCACTTTTGCACTTGTATTAGTGTGGAAAAAACACTTTTTGCACTTTTGATAGTGTTGAAAAATCATTTTTCGCACTTGTGTTAGTGTTGAAAAACCACTTTTCGCACTTGTGTTGGTGCAGGAAACCACTTTTGCACTTGTATTAGTGTGGAAAAACCACTTTTCTCACTTGTGTTAGTGTTGAAAAACCACTTTTCGCACTTGTGTTAGTGTTGAAAAACCACTTTTAGCACTTGTGTTAATGTTGAAAAACCACTTTTCGCACTTGTGTTGGTGCAGGAAACCACTTTTGCACTTGTATTAGTGTGGAAAAAACCACTTTTCGCACTTGTGTTAGTGTTGAAAAACCACTTTTCGCACTAGTGTTAGTGTTGAAAAACCACTTTTCGGACTTGTGTTAGTATTGAAAAACCACTTTTTGCACTTGTCTTGGTGCAGGAAACCACTTTTGCACTTGTATTAGTGTGGAAAAAACACTTTTCGCACTTGTGTTAGTGTTGAAAAACCACTTTTCGCACTTGTGTTAGTGTTGTAAAACCACTTTTCGCACTTGTGTTGGTGCAGGAAACCACTTTTGCACTTGTATTAGTGTGGGAAAACCACTTTTCGCACTTGTGTTAGTGTTGAAAAACCACTTTTCGCACTTGTGTTAGTGTTGAAAAACCACTTTTCGCACTTGTGTTGGTGCAGGAAACCACTTTTGCACTTGTATTAGTGTGGAAAAAACGCTTTTTGCACTTGTGATAGTGTTGAAAAACCACTTTTCGCAGTTGTGTTAGTGTTGAAAAACCACTTTTCGCACTTGTGTTGGTGCAGGAAACCACTTTTGCACTTGTATTAGTGTGGAAAAACCACTTTTCACACTTGTGTTAGTGTTGAAAAACCACTTTTCGCACTTGTGTTAGTGTTGAAAAACCACTTTTCGCACTTGTGTTGGTGCAGGAAACCACTTTTGCACTTGTATTAGTGTGGAAAAAACACTTTTTGCACTTGTGATAGTGTTGAAAAACCACTTTTCGCACTTGTGTTAGTGTTGAAAAAACACTTTTCGCACTTGTGTTAGTGTTGAAAAACCACTTTTTGCACTTGTGTTGGTACAGGAAACCACTTTTGCACTTGTATTAGTGTGGAAAAAACACTTTTCGCACTTGTGTTAGTGTTGAAAAACCACTTTTCGCACTTGTGTTGGTGCAGGAAACCACTTTTCGCACTTGTGTTGGTGCAGGAAACCACTTTTGCACTTGTATTAGTGTGGAAAAAACACTTTTTGCACTTTTGATAGTGTTGAAAAATCATTTTTCGCACTTGTGTTAGTGTTGAAAAACCACTTTTCGCACTTGTGTTAGTGTTGAAAAACCACTTTTCGCACTTGTGTTAGTGTTGAAAAACCACTTTTCGCACTTGTGTTGGTGCAGGAAACCACTTTTGCACTTGTATTAGTGTGGAAAAAACGCTTTTTGCACTTGTGATAGTGTTGAAAAACCACTTTTCGCACTTGTGTTAGTGTTGAAAAACCACTTTTCGCACTTGTGTTAGTGTTGAAAAACCACTTTTCGCACTTGTATTGGTACAGGAAACCACTTTTGCACTTGTATTAGTGTGGAAAAAACACTTTTCGCACTTGTGTTAGTGTTGAAAAACCACTTTTCGCACTTGTGTTGGTACAGGAAACCACTTTTGCACTTGTATTAGTGTGTAAAAAACACTTTTCGCACTTGTGATAGTGTTGAAAAACCACTTTTCGCACTTGTGTTAGTGTTGAAAAACCACTTTTCGCACTTGTGTTGGTGCAGGAAACCACTTTTGCACTTGTATTTGTGTGGAAAACCACTTTTCGCACTTGTGTTAGTGTTGAAAAACCACTTTTCACACTTGTGTTAGTGTTGAAAAACCACTTTTCGCACTTGTGTTAGTGTTGAAAAACCACTTTTCGCACTTGTGTTAGTGTTGAAAAACCACTTTTCGCACTTGTGTTGGTGCAGGAAACCACTTTTGCACTTGTATTAGTGTGGAAAAACCACTTTTCGCACTTGTGTTAGTGTTGAAAAACCACTTTTCGCACTTGTGTTGGTGCAGGAAACCACTTTTGCACTTGTATTAGTGTGGAAAAACCACTTTTCGCACTTTGTTAGTGTTGAAAAACCACGTTTCGCACTTGTGTTGGTGCAGGAAACCACTTTTGCACTTGTATTAGTGTGGAAAAACCACTTTTCGCACTTGTTTTAGTGTTGAAAGACCACTTTCCGCACTTGTGTTAGTGTTGAAAAACCACTTTTCGCACTTGTGTTAATGTTGAAAAACCACTTTTCGCACTTGTTGGTGCAGGAAACCACTTTTGCACTTGTATTCGTGTGGCAAAACCACTTTTCGCACTTGTGTTCGTGTTGAAAAACCACTTTTCGCACTTGTGTTGGTGCAGGAAACCACTTTTGCACTTGTATTAGTGTGGAAAAAACACTTTTTGCACTTGTGATAGTGTTGAAAAACCACTTTTCGCACTTGTGTTAGTGTTGAAAAACCACTTTTCGCACTTCTGTTGGTGCAGGAAACCACTTTTGCGCTTGTATTAGTGTGGTAAAACCACTTTTCGCACTTGTGCTAGTGTTGAAAAACCACTTTTCACACTTGTGTTAGTGTTGAAAAACCACTTTTCGCACTTGTGTTGGTGCAGGAAACCACTTTTGCACTTGTATTAGTGTGGAAAAACCACTTTTCTCACTTGTGTTAGTGTTGAAAAACCACTTTTCGCACTTGTGTTCGTGTTGAAAAACCACTTTTCGCACTTGTGTTAGTGTTGAAAAACCACTTTTCGTACTTTTGTTCGTGTTGAAAAACCACTTTTCGCACTTTTGTTAGTGTTGAATAACCACTTTTCGCACTTGTGTTGGTGCAGGAAACCACTTTTGCACTTGTATTAGTGTGGAAAAAACACTTTTTGCACTTTTGATAGTGTTGAAAAATCATTTTTCGCACTTGTGTTAGTGTTGAAAAACCACTTTTCGCACTTGTGTTGGTGCAGGAAACCACTTTTGCACTTGTATTAGTGTGGAAAACCACTTTTCTCACTTGTGTTAGTGTTGAAAAACCACTTTTTGCACTTGTGTTAGTGTTGAAAAACCACTTTTAGCACTTGTGTTAATGTTGAAAAACCACTTTTCGCACTTGTGTTGGTGCAGGAAACCACTTTTGCACTTGTATTAGTGTGGAAAAAACCACTTTTCGCACTTGTGTTAGTGTTGAAAAACCACTTTTCGCACTAGTGTTAGTGTTGAAAAACCACTTTTCGGACTTGTGTTAGTATTGAAAAACCACTTTTTGCACTTGTCTTGGTGCAGGAAACCACTTTTGCACTTGTATTAGTGTGGAAAAAACACTTTTCGCACTTGTGTTAGTGTTGAAAAACCACTTTTCGCACTTGTGTTAGTGTTGAAAAACCACTTTTCGCACTTGTGTTGGTGCAGGAAACCACTTTTGCACTTGTATTAGTGTGGGAAAACCACTTTTCGCACTTGTGTTAGTGTTGAAAAACCACTTTTCGCACTTGTGTTAGTGTTGAAAAACCACTTTTCGCACTTGTGTTGGTGCAGGAAACCACTTTTGCACTTGTATTAGTGTGGAAAAAACGCTTTTTGCACTTGTGATAGTGTTGAAAAACCACTTTTCGCAGTTGTGTTAGTGTTGAAAAACCACTTTTCGCCCTTGTGTTGGTGCAGGAAACCACTTTTGCACTTGTATTAGTGTGGAAAAACCACTTTTCACACTTGTGTTAGTGTTGAAAAACCACTTTTCGCACTTGTGTTAGTGTTGAAAAACCACTTTTCGCACTTGTGTTGGTGCAGGAAACCACTTTTGCACTTGTATTAGTGTGGAAAAAACACTTTTTGCACTTGTGATAGTGTTGAAAAACCACTTTTCGCACTTGTGTTAGTGTTGAAAAAACACTTTTCGCACTTGTGTTAGTGTTGAAAAACCACTTTTTGCACTTGTGTTGGTACAGGAAACCACTTTTGCACTTGTATTAGTGTGGAAAAAACACTTTTCGCACTTGTGTTAGTGTTGAAAAACCACTTTTCGCACTTGTGTTGGTGCAGGAAACCACTTTTGCACTTGTATTAGTGTGGAAAACCACTTTTCGCACTTGTGTTAGTGTTGAAAAACCACTTTTCGTACTTGTGTTAGTGTTGAAAAACCACTTTTCGCACTTGTTAGTGTTGAAAAAACACTTTTTGCACTTGTGTTGGTGCAGGAAACCACTTTTGCACTTGTATTAGTGTGGAAAAACCACTTTTCGCACTTGTGTTAGTGTTGAAAAACCACGTTTCGCACTTGTGTTGGTGCAGGAAACCACTTTTGCACTTGTATTAGTGTGGAAAAACCACTTTTCGCACTTGTTTTAGTGTTGAAAAACCACTTTCCGCACTTGTGTTAGTGTTGAAAAACCACTTTTCGCACTTGTGTTAATGTTGAAAAACCACTTTTCGCACTTGTGTTGGTGCAGGAAACCACTTTTGCACTTGTATTCGTGTGGAAAAACCACTTTTCGCACTTGTGTTAGTGTTGAAAAACCACTTTTCGCACTTGTGTTGGTGCAGGAAACCACTTTTGCACTTGTATTAGTGTGGAAAAAACACTTTTTGCACTTGTGATAGTGTTGAAAAACCACTTTTCGCACTTGTGTTAGTGTTGAAAAACCACTTTTCGCACTTGTGTTGGTGCAGGAAACCACTTTTGCACTTGTATTAGTGTGGAAAAAACACTTTTTGCACTTGTGATAGTGTTGAAAAACCACTTTTCGCAATTGTGTTAGTGTTGAAAAACCACTTTTCGCACTTGTGTTGGTGCAGGAAACCACTTTTGCACTTGTATTAGTGTGAAAAAACCACTTTTCGCACTTGTGTTAGTGTTGAAAAACCGCTTTTCGCACTTGTGTTAGTGTTGAAAAACCACTTTTCGCACTTGTGTTGGTGCAGGAAACCACTTTTGCACTTGTATTAGTGTGGAAAAAACACTTTTTGCACTTGTGATAGTGTTGAAAAACCACTTTTCGCACTTGTGTTAGTGTTGAAAAACCACTTTTCGCACTTGTGTTAGTGTTGAAAAACCACTTTTCGCACTTGTGTTGGTATAGGAAACCACTTTTGCACTTGTATTAGTGTGGAAAAAACACTTTTCGCACTTGTGTTAGTGTTGAAAAACCACTTTTCGCACTTGTGTTGGTACAGGAAACCACTTTTGCACTTGTATTAGTGTGTAAAAAACACTTTTCGCACTTGTGATAGTGTTGAAAAACCACTTTTCGCACTTGTGTTAGTGTTGAAAAACCACTTTTCGCACTTGTGTTGGTGCAGGAAACCACTTTTGCACTTGTATTAGTGTGGAAAAACCACTTTTCGCACTTGTGTTAGTGTTGAAAAACCACTTTTCGCACTTGTGTTGGTGCAGGAAACCACTTTTGCACTTGTATTAGTGTGGAAAAACCACTTTTCGCACTTGTGTTAGTGTTGAAAAACCACTTTTCACACTTGTGTTAGTGTTGAAAAACCACTTTTCGCACTTGTGTTAGTGTTGAAAAACCACTTTTCGCACTTGTGTTAGTGTTGAAAAACCACTTTTCGCACTTGTGTTGGTGCAGGAAACCACTTTTGCACTTGTATTAGTGTGGAAAACCACTTTTCGCACTTGTGTTAGTGTTGAAAAACCACTTTTCGCACTTGTGTTGGTGCAGGAAACCACTTTTGCACTTGTATTAGTGTGGAAAAACCACTTTTCGCACTTTGTTAGTGTTGAAAAACCACGTTTCGCACTTGTGTTGGTGCAGGAAACCACTTTTGCACTTGTATTAGTGTGGAAAAACCACTTTTCGCACTTGTTTTAGTGTTGAAAAACCACTTTCCGCACTTGTGTTAATGTTGAAAAACCACTTTTCGCACTTGTGTTAATGTTGAAAAACCACTTTTCGCACTTGTTGGTGCAGGAAACCACTTTTGCACTTGTATTCGTGTGGAAAAACCACTTTTCGCACTTGTGTTAGTGTTGAAAAACCACTTTTCGCACTTGTGTTGGTGCAGGAAACCACTTTTGCACTTGTATTAGTGTGGAAAAAACACTTTTTGCACTTGTGATAGTGTTGAAAAACCACTTTTCGCACTTGTGTTAGTGTTGAAAAACCACTTTTTGCACTTGTCTTGGTGCAGGAAACCACTTTTGCACTTGTATTAGTGTGGAAAAAACACTTTTCACACTTGTGTTAGTGTTGAAAAACCACTTTTCGCACTTGTGTTAGTGTTGAAAAACCACTTTTCGCACTTGTGTTGGTGCAGGAAACCACTTTTGCACTTGTATTCGTGTGGCAAAACCACTTTTCGCACTTGTGTTAGTGTTGAAAAACCACTTTTCGCACTTGTGTTGGTGCAGGAAACCACTTTTGCACTTGTATTAGTGTGGAAAAAACACTTTTTGCACTTGTGATAGTGTTGAAAAACCACTTTTCGCAATTGTGTTAGTGTTGAAAAACCACTTTTCGCACTTGTGTTGGTGCAGGAAACCACTTTTGCACTTGTATTAGTGTGGGAAAACCACTTTTCGCACTTGTGTTAGTGTTGAAAAACCACTTTTCGCAATTGTGTTAGTGTTGAAAAACCACTTTTCGCACTTGTGTTGGTGCAGGAAACCACTTTTGCACTTGTATTAGTGTGGAAAAAACGCTTTTTGCACTTGTGATAGTGTTGAAAAACCACTTTTCGCACTTGTGTTAGTGTTGGAAAACCACTTTTCGCACTTGTGTTGGTGCAGGAAACCACTTTTGCACTTGTATTTGTGTGGAAAAACCACTTTTCGCACTTGTGTTAGTGTTGAAAAACCACTTTTCACACTTGTGTTAGTGTTGAAAAACCACTTTTCGCACTTGTGTTAGTGTTGAAAAACCACTTTTCGCACTTGTGTTAGTGTTGAAAAACCACTTTTCGCACTTGTGTTGGTGCAGGAAACCACTTTTGCACTTGTATTAGTGTGGAAAAACCACTTTTTGCACTTGTGTTAGTGTTGAAAAACCACTTTTCGCACTTGTGTTAGTGTTGAAAAACCACTTTTCGCACTTGTGTTGGTGCAGGAAACCACTTTTGCACTTGTATTAGTGTGGAAAAAACACTTTTTGCACTTGTGATAGTGTTGAAAAACCACTTTTCGCACTTGTGTTAGTGTTGAAAAACCACTTTTCGCACTTCTGTTGGTGCAGGAAACCACTTTTGCGCTTGTATTAGTGTGGTAAAACCACTTTTCGCACTTGTGCTAGTGTTGAAAAACCACTTTTCACACTTGTGTTAGTGTTGAAAAACCACTTTTCGCACTTGTGTTGGTGCAGGAAACCACTTTTGCACTTGTATTAGTGTGGAAAAACCACTTTTCTCACTTGTGTTAGTGTTGAAAAACCACTTTTCGCACTTGTGTTCGTGTTGAAAAACCACTTTTCGCACTTGTGTTAGTGTTGAAAAACCACTTTTCGTACTTTTGTTCGTGTTGAAAAACCACTTTTCGCACTTTTGTTAGTGTTGAATAACCACTTTTCGCACTTGTGTTGGTGCAGGAAACCACTTTTGCACTTGTATTAGTGTGGAAAAAACACTTTTTGCACTTTTGATAGTGTTGAAAAATCATTTTTCGCACTTGTGTTAGTGTTGAAAAACCACTTTTCGCACTTGTGTTGGTGCAGGAAACCACTTTTGCACTTGTATTAGTGTGGAAAAACCACTTTTCTCACTTGTGTTAGTGTTGAAAAACCACTTTGCGCACTTGTGTTAGTGGTGAAAAACCACTTTTAGCACTTGTGTTAATGTTGAAAAACCACTTTTCGCACTTGTGTTGGTGCAGGAAACCACTTTTGCACTTGTATTAGTGTGGAAAGAACCACTTTTCGCACTTGTGTTAGTGTTGAAAAACCACTTTTCGCACTAGTGTTAGTGTTGAAAAACCACTTTTCGGACTTGTGTTAGTATTGAAAAACCACTTTTTGCACTTGTCTTGGTGCAGGAAACCACTTTTGCACTTGTATTAGTGTGGAAAAAACACTTTTCGCACTTGTGTTAGTGTTGAAAAACCACTTTTCGCACTTGTGTTAGTGTTGAAAAACCACTTTTCGCACTTGTGTTGGTGCAGGAAACCACTTTTGCACTTGTATTAGTGTGGGAAAACCACTTTTCGCACTTGTGTTAGTGTTGAAAAACCACTTTTCGCACTTGTGTTAGTGTTGAAAAACCACTTTTCGCACTTGTGTTGGTGCAGGAAACCACTTTTGCACTTGTATTAGTGTGGAAAAAACGCTTTTTGCACTTGTGATAGTGTTGAAAAACCACTTTTCGCAGTTGTGTTAGTGTTGAAAAACCACTTTTCGCACTTGTGTTGGTGCAGGAAACCACTTTTGCACTTGTATTAGTGTGGAAAAACCACTTTTCACACTTGTGTTAGTGTTGAAAAACCACTTTTCGCACTTGTGTTAGTGTTGAAAAACCACTTTTCGCACTTGTGTTGGTGCAGGAAACCACTTTTGCACTTGTATTAGTGTGGAAAAAACACTTTTTGCACTTGTGATAGTGTTGAAAAACCACTTTTCGCACTTGTGTTAGTGTTGAAAAAACACTTTTCGCACTTGTGTTAGTGTTGAAAAACCACTTTTTGCACTTGTGTTGGTACAGGAAACCACTTTTGCACTTGTATTAGTGTGGAAAAAACACTTTTCGCACTTGTGTTAGTGTTGAAAAACCACTTTTCGCACTTGTGTTGGTGCAGGAAACCACTTTTGCACTTGTATTAGTGTGGAAAACCACTTTTCGCACTTGTGTTAGTGTTGAAAAACCACTTTTCGTACTTGTGTTAGTGTTGAAAAACCACTTTTCGCACTTGTTAGTGTTGAAAAACCACTTTTTGCACTTGTGTTGGTGCAGGAAACCACTTTTGCACTTGTATTAGTGTGGAAAAACCACTTTTCGCACTTGTGTTAGTGTTGAAAAACCACGTTTCGCACTTGTGTTGGTGCAGGAAACCACTTTTGCACTTGTATTAGTGTGGAAAAACCACTTTTCGCACTTGTTTTAGTGTTGAAAAACCACTTTCCGCACTTGTGTTAGTGTTGAAAAACCACTTTTCGCACTTGTGTTAATGTTGAAAAACCACTTTTCGCACTTGTGTTGGTGCAGGAAACCACTTTTGCACTTGTATTCGTGTGGAAAAACCACTTTTCGCACTTGTGTTAGTGTTGAAAAACCACTTTTCGCACTTGTGTTGGTGCAGGAAACCACTTTTGCACTTGTATTAGTGTGGAAAAAACACTTTTTGCACTTGTGATAGTGTTGAAAAACCACTTTTCGCACTTGTGTTAGTGTTGAAAAACCACTTTTCGCACTTGTGTTGGTGCAGGAAACCACTTTTGCACTTGTATTAGTGTGGAAAAAACACTTTTTGCACTTGTGATAGTGTTGAAAAACCACTTTTCGCAATTGTGTTAGTGTTGAAAAACCACTTTTCGCACTTGTGTTGGTGCAGGAAACCACTTTTGCACTTGTATTAGTGTGGAAAAACCACTTTTCGCACTTGTGTTAGTGTTGAAAAACCACTTTTCGCACTTGTGTTAGTGTTGAAAAACCACTTTTCGCACTTGTGTTGGTGCAGGAAACCACTTTTGCACTTGTATTAGTGTGGAAAAAACACTTTTTGCACTTGTGATAGTGTTGAAAAACCACTTTTCGCACTTGTGTTAGTGTTGAAAAACCACTTTTCGCACTTGTGTTAGTGTTGAAAAACCACTTTTCGCACTTGTGTTGGTACAGGAAACCACTTTTGCACTTGTATTAGTGTGGAAAAAACACTTTTCGCACTTGTGTTAGTGTTGAAAAACCACTTTTCGCACTTGTGTTGGTACAGGAAACCACTTTTGCACTTGTATTAGTGTGTAAAAAACACTTTTCGCACTTGTGATAGTGTTGAAAAACCACTTTTCGCACTTGTGTTAGTGTTGAAAAACCACTTTTCGCACTTGTGTTGGTGCAGGAAACCACTTTTGCACTTGTATTAGTGTGGAAAAACCACTTTTCGCACTTGTGTTAGTGTTGAAAAACCACTTTTCGCACTTGTGTTGGTGCAGGAAACCACTTTTGCACTTGTATTAGTGTGGAAAAACCACTTTTCGCACTTGTGTTAGTGTTGAAAAACCACTTTTCACACTTGTGTTAGTGTTGAAAAACCACTTTTCGCACTTGTGTTAGTGTTGAAAAACCACTTTTCGCACTTGTGTTAGTGTTGAAAAACCACTTTTCGCACTTGTGTTGGTGCAGGAAACCACTTTTGCACTTGTATTAGTGTGGAAAACCACTTTTCGCACTTGTGTTAGTGTTGAAAAACCACTTTTCGCACTTGTGTTGGTGCAGGAAACCACTTTTGCACTTGTATTAGTGTGGAAAAACCACTTTTCGCACTTTGTTAGTGTTTAAAAACCACGTTTCGCACTTGTGTTGGTGCAGGAAACCACTTTTTGCACTTGTATTAGTGTGGAAAAACCACTTTTCGCACTTGTTTTAGTGTTGAAAAACCACTTTCCGCACTTGTGTTAGTGTTGAAAAACCACTTTTCGCACTTGTGTTAATGTTGAAAAACCACTTTTCGCACTTGTTGGTGCAAGAAACCACTTTTGCACTTGTATTCGTGTGGAAAAACCACTTTTCGCACTTGTGTTAGTGTTGAAAAACCACTTTTCGCACTTGTGTTGGTGCAGGAAACCACTTTTGCACTTGTATTAGTGTGGAAAAAACACTTTTTGCACTTGTGATAGTGTTGAAAAACCACTTTTCGCACTTGTGTTAGTGTTGAAAAACCACTTTTTGCACTTGTCTTGGTGCAGGAAACCACTTTTGCACTTGTATTAGTGTGGAAAAAACACTTTTCGCACTTGTGTTAGTGTTGAAAAACCACTTTTCGCACTTGTGTTAGTGTTGAAAAACCACTTTTCGCACTTGTGTTGGTGCAGGAAACCACTTTTGCACTTGTATTCGTGTGGCAAAACCACTTTTCGCACTTGTGTTAGTGTTGAAAAACCACTTTTCACACTTGTGTTGGTGCAGGAAACCACTTTTGCACTTGTATTAGTGTGGAAAAAACACTTTTTGCACTTGTGATAGTGTTGAAAAACCACTTTTCGCAATTGTGTTAGTGTTGAAAAACCACTTTTAGCACTTGTGTTGGTGCAGGAAACCACTTTTGCACTTGTATTAGTGTGGGAAAACCACTTTTCGCACTTGTGTTAGTGTTGAAAAACCACTTTTCGCAATTGTGTTAGTGTTGAAAAACCACTTTTCGCACTTGTGTTGGTGCAGGAAACCACTTTTGCACTTGTATTAGTGTGGAAAAAACGCTTTTTGCACTTGTGATAGTGTTGAAAAACCACTTTTCGCACTTGTGTTAGTGTTGGAAAACCACTTTTCGCACTTGTGTTGGTGCAGGAAACCACTTTTGCACTTGTATTTGTGTGGAAAAACCACTTTTCGCACTTGTGTTAGTGTTGAAAAACCACTTTTCACACTTGTGTTAGTGTTGAAAAACCACTTTTCGCACTTGTGTTAGTGTTGAAAAACCACTTTTCGCACTTGTGTTAGTGTTGAAAAACCACTTTTCGCCTTGTGTTGGTGCAGGAAACCACTTTTGCACTTGTATTAGTGTGGAAAAACCACTTTTCGCACTTTGTTAGTGTTGAAAAACCACGTTTCGCACTTGTGTTGGTGCAGGAAACCACTTTTGCACTTGTATTAGTGTGGAAAAACCACTTTTCGCACTTGTTTTAGTGTTGAAAAACCACTTTCCGCACTTGTGTTAGTGTTGAAAAACCACTTTTTGCACTTGTGTTAATGTTGAAAAACCACTTTTCGCACTTGTTGGTGCAGGAAACCACTTTTGCACTTGTATTCGTGTGGAAAAACCACTTTTCGCACTTGTGTTCGTGTTGAAAAACCACTTTTCGCACTTGTGTTAGTGTTGAAAAACCACTTTTCGCACTTGTGTTAGTGTTGAAAAACCACTTTTTGCACTTGTGTTGGTGCAGGAAACCACTTTTGCACTTGTATTAGTGTGGAAAAAACACTTTTTGCACTTGTGATAGTGTTGAAAAACCACTTTTCGCACTTGTGTTAGTGTTGAAAAACCACTTTTCGCACTTCTGTTGGTGCAGGAAACCACTTTTGCGCTTGTATTAGTGTGGTAAAACCACTTTTCTCACTTGTGTTAGTGTTGAAAAACCACTTTTCGCACTTGTGTTCGTGTTGAAAAACCACTTTTCGCACTTGTGTTAGTGTTGAAAAACCACTTTTCGCACTTTTGTTAGTGTTGAAAAACCACTTTTCGCACTTTTGTTAGTGTTGAAAAACCACTTTTCGCACTTGTGTTGGTGCAGGAAACCACTTTTGCACTTGTATTAGTGTGGAAAAAACACTTTTTGCACTTTTGATAGTGTTGAAAAATCATTTTTCGCACTTGTGTTAGTGTTGAAAAACCACTTTTCGCACTTGTGTTGGTGCAGGAAACCACTTTTGCACTTGTATTAGTGTGGAAAAACCACTTTTCTCACTTGTGTTAGTGTTGAAAAACCACTTTTCGCACTTGTGTTAGTGTTGAAAAACCACTTTTAGCACTTGTGTTAATGTTGAAAAACCACTTTTCGCACTTGTGTTGGTGCAGGAAACCACTTTTGCACTTGTATTAGTGTGGAAAAATCACTTTTCGCACTTGTGTTAGTGTTGAAAAACCACTTTTTGCATTAGTGTTAGTGTTGAAAAACCACTTTTCGGACTTGTGTTAGTATTGAAAAACCACTTTTTGCACTTGTCTTGGTGCAGGAAACCACTTTTGCACTTGTATTAGTGTGGAAAAAACACTTTTCGCACTTGTGTTAGTGTTGAAAAACCACTTTTCTCACTTGTGTTAGTGTTGAAAAACCACTTTTCGCACTTGTGTTAGTGTTGAAAAACCACTTTTCGCACTTGTGTTGGTGCAGGAAACCACTTTTGCACTTGTATTAGTGTGGGAAAACCACTTTTCGCACTTGTGTTAGTGTTGAAAAACCACTTTTCGCACTTGTGTTAGTGTTGAAAAACCACTTTTCGCACTTGTGTTGGTGCAGGAAACCACTTTTGCACTTGTATTAGTGTGGAAAAAACGCTTTTTGCACTTGTGATAGTGTTGAAAAACCACTTTTCGCAGTTGTGTTAGTGTTGAAAAACCACTTTTCGCACTTGTGTTGGTGCAGGAAACCACTTTTGCACTTGTATTAGTGTGGAAAAACCACTTTTCGCACTTGTGTTAGTGTTGAAAAACCACTTTTCGCACTTGTGTTAGTGTTGAAAAACCACTTTTCGCACTTGGGTTGGTGCAGGAAACCACTTTTGCACTTGTATTAGTGTGGAAAAAACACTTTTTGCACTTGTGATAGTGTTGAAAAACCACTTTTCGCACTTGTGTTAGTGTTGAAAAACCACTTTTCGCACTTGTGTTAGTGTTGAAAAACCACTTTTTGCACTTGTGTTGGTACAGGAAACCACTTTTGCACTTGTATTAGTGTGGAAAAAACACTTTTCGCACTTGTGTTAGTGTTGAAAAACCACTTTTCGCACTTGTGTTGGTGCAGGAAACCACTTTTGCACTTGTATTAGTGTGGAAAACCACTTTTCGCACTTGTGTTAGTGTTGAAAAACCACTTTTCGTACTTGTGTTAGTGTTGAAAAACCACTTTTTGCACTTGTGTTGGTGCAGGAAACCACTTTTGCACTTGTATTAGTGTGGAAAAACCACTTTTCGCACTTGTGTTAGTGTTGAAAAACCACGTTTCGCACTTGTGTTGGTGCAGGAAACCACTTTTGCACTTGTATTAGTGTGGAAAAACCACTTTTCGCACTTGTTTTAGTGTTGAAAAACCACTTTCCGCACTTGTGTTAGTGTTGAAAAACCACTTTTCGCACTTGTGTTAATGTTGAAAAACCACTTTTCGCACTTGTGTTGGTGCAGGAAACCACTTTTGCACTTGTATTCGTGTGGAAAAACCACTTTTCGCACTTGTGTTAGTGTTGAAAAACCACTTTTCGCACTTGTGTTGGTGCAGGAAACCACTTTTGCACTTGTATTAGTGTGGAAAAAACACTTTTTGCACTTGTGATAGTGTTGAAAAACCACTTTTCGCACTTGTGTTAGTGTTGAAAAACCACTTTTCGCACTTGTGTTGGTACAGGAAACCACTTTTGCACTTGTATTAGTGTGTAAAAAACACTTTTCGCACTTGTGATAGTGTTGAAAAACCACTTTTGCACTTGTATTAGTGTTGAAAAAACACTTTTTGCAATTGTGATAGTGTTGAAAAACCACTTTTCGCAATTGTGTTAGTGTTGAAAAACCACTTTTCGCACTTGTGTTGGTGCAGGAAACCACTTTTGCACTTGTATTAGTGTGGAAAAACCACTTTTCGCACTTGTGTTAGTGTTGAAAAACCACTTTTCGCACTTGTGTTAGTGTTGAAAAACCACTTTTCGCACTTGTGTTGGTGCAGGAAACCACTTTTGCACTTGTATTAGTGTGGAAAAAACACTTTTTGCACTTGTGATAGTGTTGAAAAACCACTTTTCGCACTTGTGTTAGTGTTGAAAAACCACTTTTCGCACTTGTGTTGGTACAGGAAACCACTTTTGCACTTGTATTAGTGTGGAAAAAACACTTTTCGCACTTGTGTTAGTGTTGAAAAACCACTTTTCGCACTTGTGTTGGTACAGGAAACCACTTTTGCACTTGTATTAGTGTGTAAAAAACACTTTTCGCACTTGTGATAGTGTTGAAAAACCACTTTTCGCACTTGTGTTAGTGTTGAAAAACCACTTTTCGCACTTGTGTTGGTGCAGGAAACCACTTTTGCACTTGTATTTGTGTGGAAAAACCACTTTTCGCACTTGTGTTAGTGTTGAAAAACCACTTTTCACACTTGTGTTAGTGTTGAAAAACCACTTTTCGCACTTGTGTTAGTGTTGAAAAACCACTTTTCGCACTTGTGTTAGTGTTGAAAAACCACTTTTCGCACTTGTGTTGGTGCAGGAACCCACTTTTGCACTTGTATTAGTGTGGAAAAACCACTTTTCGCACTTGTGTTAGTGTTGAAAAACCACTTTTCGCACTTGTGTTGGTGCAGGAAACCACTTTTGCACTTGTATTAGTGTGGAAAAACCACTTTTCGCACTTTGTTAGTGTTGAAAAACCACGTTTCGCACTTGTGTTGGTGCAGGAAACCACTTTTGCACTTGTATTAGTGTGGAAAAACCACTTTTCGCACTTGTTTTAGTGTTGAAAAACCACTTTCCGCACTTGTGTTAGTGTTGAAAAACCACTTTTCGCACTTGTGTTAATGTTGAAAAACCACTTTTCGCACTTGTTGGTGCAGGAAACCACTTTTGCACTTGTATTCGTGTGGAAAAACCACTTTTCGCACTTGTGTTAGTGTTGAAAAACCACTTTTCGCACTTGTGTTGGTGCAGGAAACCACTTTTGCACTTGTATTAGTGTGGAAAAAACACTTTTTGCACTTGTGATAGTGTTGAAAAACCATTTTTCGCACTTGTGTTAGTGTTGAAAAACCACTTTTTGCACTTGTCTTGGTGCAGGAAACCACTTTTGCACTTGTATTAGTGTGGCAAAAACACTTTTCGCACTTGTGTTAGTGTTGAAAAACCACTTTTCGCACTTGTGTTAGTGTTGAAAAACCACTTTTCGCACTTGTGTTGGTGCAGGAAACCACTTTTGCACTTGTATTCGTGTGGCAAAACCACTTTTCGCACTTGTGTTAGTGTTGAAAAACCACTTTTCGCACTTGTGTTGGTGCAGGAAACCACTTTTGCACTTGTATTAGTGTGGAAAAAACACTTTTTGCACTTGTGATAGTGTTGAAAAACCACTTTTCGCAATTGTGTTAGTGTTGAAAAACCACTTTTCGCACTTGTGTTGGTGCAGGAAACCACTTTTGCACTTGTATTAGTGTGGGAAAACCACTTTTCGCACTTGTGTTAGTGTTGAAAAACCACTTTTCGCAATTGTGTTAGTGTTGAAAAACCACTTTTCGCACTTGTGTTGGTGCAGGAAACCACTTTTGCACTTGTATTAGTGTGGAAAAAACGCTTTTTGCACTTGTGATAGTGTTGAAAAACCACTTTTCGCAGTTGTGTTAGTGTTGAAAAACCACTTTTCGCACTTGTGTTGGTGCAGGAAACCACTTTTGCACTTGTATTAGTGTGGAAAAACCACTTTTCGCACTTGTGTTAGTGTTGAAAAACCACTTTTCGCACTTGTGTTAGTGTTGAAAAACCACTTTTCGCACTTGTGTTGGTGCAGGAAACCACTTTTGCACTTGTATTTGTGTGGAAAAACCACTTTTCGCACTTGTGTTAGTGTTGAAAAACCACTTTTCACACTTGTGTTAGTGTTGAAAAACCACTTTTCGCACTTGTGTTAGTGTTGAAAAACCACTTTTCGCACTTGTGTTAGTGTTGAAAAACCACTTTTCGCACTTGTGTTGGTGCAGGAAACCACTTTTGCACTTGTATTAGTGTGGAAAAACCACTTTTCACACTTGTGTTAGTGTTGAAAAACCACTTTTCGCACTTGTGTTGGTGCAGGAAACCACTTTTGCACTTGTATTAGTGTGGAAAAACCACTTTTCGCACTTTGTTAGTGTTGAAAAACCACGTTTCGCACTTGTGTTGGTGCAGGAAACCACTTTTGCACTTGTATTAGTGTGGAAAAACCACTTTTCGCACTTGTTTTAGTGTTGAAAAACGACTTTCCGCACTTGTGTTAGTGTTGAAAAACCACTTTTCGCACTTGTGTTAATGTTGAAAAACCACTTTTCGCACTTGTTGGTGCAGGAAACCACTTTTGCACTTGTATTCGTGTGGAAAAACCACTTTTCGCACTTGTGTTAGTGTTGAAAAACCACTTTTCACACTTGTGTTGGTGCAGGAAACCACTTTTGCACTTGTATTAGTGTGGAAAAAACACTTTTTGCACTTGTGATAGTGTTGAAAAACCACTTTTCGCACTTGTGTTAGTGTTGAAAAACCACTTTTTGCACTTGTCTTGGTGCAGGAAACCACTTTTGCACTTGTATTAGTGTGGAAAAAACACTTTTCGCACTTGTGTTAGTGTTGAAAAACCACTTTTCGCACTTGTGTTAGTGTTGAAAAACCACTTTTCGCACTTGTGTTGGTGCAGGAAAGCACTTTTGCACTTGTATTAGTGTGGAAAAAACACTTTTTGCACTTGTGATAGTGTTGAAAAACCACTTTTCGCAATTGTGTTAGTGTTGAAAAACCACTTTTCGCACTTGTGTTGGTGCAGGAAACCACTTTTGCACTTGTATTAGTGTGGGAAACCCACTTTTCGCACTTGTGTTAGTGTTGAAAAACCACTTTTCGCACTTGTGTTAGTGTTGAAAAACCACTTTTCGCACTTGTGTTGGTGCAGGAAACCACTTTTGCACTTGTATTAGTGTGGAAAAAACGCTTTTTGCACTTGTGATATTGTTGAAAAACCACTTTTCGCAGTTGTGTTAGTGTTGAAAAACCACTTTTCGCACTTGTGTTGGTGCAGGAAACCACTTTTGCACTTGTATTAGTGTGGAAAAACCACTTTTCGCACTTGTGTTAGTGTTGAAAAACCACTTTTCGCACTTGTGTTAGTGTTGAAAAACCACTTTTCGCACTTGTGTTGGTGCAGGAAACCACTTTTGCACTTGTATTAGTGTGGAAAAAACACTTTTTGCACTTGTGATAGTGTTGAAAAACCACTTTTCGCACTTGTGTTAGTGTTGAAAAACCACTTTTCGCACTTGTGTTAGTGTTGAAAAACCACTTTTTGCACTTGTGTTGGTACAGGAAACCACTTTTGCACTTGTATTAGTGTGGAAAAAACACTTTTCGCACTTGTGTTAGTGTTGAAAAACCACTTTTCGCACTTGTGTTGGTGCAGGAAACCACTTTTGCACTTGTATTAGTGTGGAAAACCACTTTTCGCACTTGTGTTAGTGTTGAAAAACCACTTTTCGTACTTGTGTTAGTGTTGAAAAACCACTTTTCGCACTTGTTAGTGTTGAAAAACCACTTTTTGCACTTGTGTTGGTGCAGGAAACCACTTTTGCACTTGTATTAGTGTGGAAAAACCACTTTTCGCAATTGTGTTAGTGTTGAAAAACCACGTTTCGCACTTGTGTTGGTGCAGGAAACCACTTTTGCACTTGTATTAGTGTGGAAAAACCACTTTTCGCACTTGTTTTAGTGTTGAAAAACCACTTTCCGCACTTGTGTTAGTGTTGAAAAACCACTTTTCGCACTTGTGTTAATGTTGAAAAACCACTTTTCGCACTTGTGTTGGTGCAGGAAACCACTTTTGCACTTGTATTCGTGTGGAAAAACCACTTTTCGCACTTGTGTTAGTGTTGAAAAACCACTTTTCGCACTTGTGTTGGTGCAGGAAACCACTTTTGCACTTGTATTAGTGTGGAAAAAACACTTTTTGCACTTGTGATAGTGTTGAAAAACCACTTTTCGCACTGTGTTAGTGTTGAAAAACCACTTTTCGCACTTGTGTTGGTGCAGGAAACCACTTTTGCACTTGTATTAGTGTGGAAAAAACACTTTTTGCACTTGTGATAGTGTTGAAAAACCACTTTTCGCAATTGTGTTAGTGTTGAAAAACCACTTTTCGCACTTGTGTTGGTGCAGGAAACCACTTTTGCACTTGTATTAGTGTGGAAAAACCACTTTTCGCACTTGTGTTAGTGTTGAAAAACCACTTTTCGCACTTGTGTTAGTGTTGAAAAACCACTTTTCGCACTTGTGTTGGTGCAGGAAACCACTTTTGCACTTGTATTAGTGTGGAAAAAACACTTTTTGCACTTGTGATAGTGTTGAAAAACCACTTTTCGCACTTGTGTTAGTGTTGAAAAACCACTTTTCGCACTTGTGTTGGTACAGGAAACCACTTTTGCACTTGTATTAGTGTGGAAAAAACACTTTTCGCACTTGTGTTAGTGTTGAAAAACCACTTTTCGCACTTGTGTTGGTACAGGAAACCACTTTTGCACTTGTATTAGTGTGTAAAAAACACTTTTCGCACTTGTGATAGTGTTGAAAAACCACTTTTCGCACTTGTGTTAGTGTTGAAAAACCACTTTTCGCACTTGTGTTGGTGCAGGAAACCACTTTTGCACTTGTATTTGTGTGGAAAAACCACTTTTCGCACTTGTGTTAGTGTTGAAAAACCACTTTTCACACTTGTGTTAGTGTTGAAAAACCACTTTTCGCACTTGTGTTAGTGTTGAAAAACCACTTTTCGCACTTGTGTTAGTGTTGAAAAACCACTTTTCGCACTTGTGTTGGTGCAGGAACCCACTTTTGCACTTGTATTAGTGTGGAAAAACCACTTTTCGCACTTGTGTTAGTGTTGAAAAACCACTTTTCGCACTTGTGTTGGTGCAGGAAACCACTTTTGCACTTGTATTAGTGTGGAAAAACCACTTTTCGCACTTTGTTAGTGTTGAAAAACCACGTTTCGCACTTGTGTTGGTGCAGGAAACCACTTTTGCACTTGTATTAGTGTGGAAAAACCACTTTTCGCACTTGTTTTAGTGTTGAAAAACCACTTTCCGCACTTGTGTTAGTGTTGAAAAACCACTTTTCGCACTTGTGTTAATGTTGAAAAACCACTTTTCGCACTTGTTGGTGCAGGAAACCACTTTTGCACTTGTATTCGTGTGGAAAAACCACTTTTCGCACTTGTGTTAGTGTTGAAAAACCACTTTTCGCACTTGTGTTGGTGCAGGAAACCACTTTTGCACTTGTATTAGTGTGAAAAAACACTTTTTGCACTTGTGATAGTGTTGAAAAACCACTTTTCGCACTTGTGTTAGTGTTGAAAAACCACTTTTTGCACTTGTCTTGGTGCAGGAAACCACTTTTGCACTTGTATTAGTGTGGCAAAAACACTTTTCGCACTTGTGTTAGTGTTGAAAAACCACTTTTCGCACTTGTGTTAGTGTTGAAAAACCACTTTTCGCACTTGTGTTGGTGCAGGAAACCACTTTTGCACTTGTATTCGTGTGGCAAAACCACTTTTCGCACTTGTGTTAGTGTTGAAAAACCACTTTTCGCACTTGTGTTGGTGCAGGAAACCACTTTTGCACTTGTATTAGTGTGGAAAAAACACTTTTTGCACTTGTGATAGTGTTGAAAAACCACTTTTCGCAATTGTGTTAGTGTTGAAAAACCACTTTTCGCACTTGTGTTGGTGCAGGAAACCACTTTTGCACTTGTATTAGTGTGGGAAAACCACTTTTCGCACTTGTGTTAGTGTTGAAAAACCACTTTTCGCAATTGTGTTAGTGTTGAAAAACCACTTTTCGCACTTGTGTTGGTGCAGGAAACCACTTTTGCACTTGTATTAGTGTGGAAAAAACGCTTTTTGCACTTGTGATAGTGTTGAAAAACCACTTTTCGCAGTTGTGTTAGTGTTGAAAAACCACTTTTCGCACTTGTGTTGGTGCAGGAAACCACTTTTGCACTTGTATTAGTGTGGAAAAACCACTTTTCGCACTTGTGTTAGTGTTGAAAAACCACTTTTCGCACTTGTGTTAGTGTTGAAAAACCACTTTTCGCACTTGTGTTGGTGCAGGAAACCACTTTTGCACTTGTATTTGTGTGGAAAAACCACTTTTCGCACTTGTGTTAGTGTTGAAAAACCACTTTTCACACTTGTGTTAGTGTTGAAAAACCACTTTTCGCACTTGTGTTAGTGTTGAAAAACCACTTTTCGCACTTGTGTTAGTGTTGAAAAACCACTTTTCGCACTTGTGTTGGTGCAGGAAACCACTTTTGCACTTGTATTAGTGTGGAAAACCACTTTTCACACTTGTGTTAGTGTTGAAAAACCACTTTTCGCACTTGTGTTGGTGCAGGAAACCACTTTGCACTTGTATTAGTGTGGAAAAACCACTTTTCGCACTTTGTTAGTGTTGAAAAACCACGTTTCGCACTTGTGTTGGTGCAGGAAACCACTTTTGCACTTGTATTAGTGTGGAAAAACCACTTTTCGCACTTGTTTTAGTGTTGAAAAACCACTTTCCGCACTTGTGTTAGTGTTGAAAAACCACTTTCGCACTTGTGTTAATGTTGAAAAACCACTTTTCGCACTTGTTGGTGCAGGAAACCACTTTTGCACTTGTATTCGTGTGGAAAAACCACTTTTCGCACTTGTGTTAGTGTTGAAAAACCACTTTTCGCACTTGTGTTGGTGCAGGAAACCACTTTTGCACTTGTATTAGTGTGGAAAAAACACTTTTTGCACTTGTGATAGTGTTGAAAAACCACTTTTCGCACTTGTGTTAGTGTTGAAAAACCACTTTTTGCACTTGTCTTGGTGCAGGAAACCACTTTTGCACTTGTATTAGTGTGGAAAAAACACTTTTCGCACTTGTGTTAGTGTTGAAAAACCACTTTTCGCACTTGTGTTAGTGTTGAAAAACCACTTTTCGCACTTGTGTTGGTGCAGGAAACCACTTTTGCACTTGTATTAGTGTGGGAAACCCACTTTTCGCACTTGTGTTAGTGTTGAAAAACCACTTTTCGCACTTGTGTTAGTGTTGAAAAACCACTTTTCGCACTTGTGTTGGTGCAGGAAACCACTTTTGCACTTGTATTAGTGTGGAAAAAACGCTTTTTGCACTTGTGATATTGTTGAAAAACCACTTTTCGCAGTTGTGTTAGTGTTGAAAAACCACTTTTCGCACTTGTGTTGGTGCAGGAAACCACTTTTGCACTTGTATTAGTGTGGAAAAACCACTTTTCGCACTTGTGTTAGTGTTGAAAAACCACTTTTCGCACTTGTGTTAGTGTTGAAAAACCACTTTTCGCACTTGTGTTGGTGCAGGAAACCACTTTTGCACTTGTATTAGTGTGGAAAAAACACTTTTTGCACTTGTGATAGTGTTGAAAAACCACTTTTCGCACTTGTGTTAGTGTTGAAAAACCACTTTTCGCACTTGTGTTAGTGTTGAAAAACCACTTTTTGCACTTGTGTTGGTACAGGAAACCACTTTTGCACTTGTATTAGTGTGGAAAAAACACTTTTCGCACTTGTGTTAGTGTTGAAAAACCACTTTTCGCACTTGTGTTGGTGCAGGAAACCACTTTTGCACTTGTATTAGTGTGGAAAACCACTTTTCGCACTTGTGTTAGTGTTGAAAAACCACTTTTCGTACTTGTGTTAGTGTTGAAAAACCACTTTTCGCACTTGTTAGTGTTGAAAAACCACTTTTTGCACTTGTGTTGGTGCAGGAAACCACTTTTGCACTTGTATTAGTGTGGAAAAACCACTTTTCGCAATTGTGTTAGTGTTGAAAAACCACGTTTCGCACTTGTGTTGGTGCAGGAAACCACTTTTGCACTTGTATTCGTGTGGAAAAACCACTTTTCGCACTTGTGTTAGTGTTGAAAAACCACTTTTCGCACTTGTGTTGGTGCAGGAAACCACTTTTGCACTTGTATTAGTGTGGAAAAAACACTTTTTGCACTTGTGATAGTGTTGAAAAACCACTTTTCGCACTTGTGTTAGTGTTGAAAAACCACTTTTCGCACTTGTGTTGGTGCAGGAAACCACTTTTGCACTTGTATTAGTGTGGAAAAAACACTTTTTGCAATTGTGATAGTGTTGAAAAACCACTTTTCGCAATTGTGTTAGTGTTGAAAAACCACTTTTCGCACTTGTGTTGGTGCAGGAAACCACTTTTGCACTTGTATTAGTGTGGAAAAACCACTTTTCGCACTTGTGTTAGTGTTGAAAAACCACTTTTCGCACTTGTGTTAGTGTTGAAAAACCACTTTTCGCACTTGTGTTGGTGCAGGAAACCACTTTTGCACTTGTATTAGTGTGGAAAAAACACTTTTTGCACTTGTGATAGTGTTGAAAAACCACTTTTCGCACTTGTGTTAGTGTTGAAAAACCACTTTTCGCACTTGTGTTAGTGTTGAAAAACCACTTTTCGCACTTGTGTTGGTACAGGAAACCACTTTTGCACTTGTATTAGTGTGTAAAAAACACTTTTCGCACTTGTGATAGTGTTGAAAAACCACTTTTCGCACTTGTGTTAGTGTTGAAAAACCACTTTTCGCACTTGTGTTGGTGCAGGAAACCACTTTTGCACTTGTATTTGTGTGGAAAAACCACTTTTCGCACTTGTGTTAGTGTTGAAAAACCACTTTTCACACTTGTGTTAGTGTTGAAAAACCACTTTTCGCACTTGTGTTAGTGTTGAAAAACCACTTTTCGCACTTGTGTTAGTGTTGAAAAACCACTTTTCGCACTTGTGTTGGTGCAGGAAACCACTTTTGCACTTGTATTAGTGTGGAAAAACCACTTTTCACACTTGTGTTAGTGTTGAAAAACCACTTTTCGCACTTGTGTTGGTGCAGGAAACCACTTTTGCACTTGTATTAGTGTGGAAAAACCACTTTTCGCACTTGTGTTAGTGTTGAAAAACCACGTTTCGCACTTGTGTTGGTGCAGGAAACCACTTTTGCACTTGTATTAGTGTGGAAAAACCACTTTTCGCAATTGTTTTAGTGTTGAAAAACCGCTTTCAGCACTTGTGTTAGTGTTGAAAAACCACTTTTCGCACTTGTGTTAATGTTGAAAAACCACTTTTCGCACTTGTTGGTGCAGGAAACCACTTTTGCACTTGTATTCGTGTGGAAAAACCACTTTTCGCACTTGTGTTAGTGTTGAAAAACCACTTTTCGCACTTGTGTTGGTGCAGGAAACCACTTTTGCACTTGTATTAGTGTGGAAAAAACACTTTTTGCACTTGTGATAGTGTTGAAAAACCACTTTTCGCACTTGTGTTAGTGTTGAAAAACCACTTTTTGCACTTGTCTTGGTGCAGGAAACCACTTTTGCACTTGTATTAGTGTGGAAAAAACACTTTTCGCACTTGTGTTAGTGTTGAAAAACCACTTTTCGCACTTGTGTTAGTGTTGAAAAACCACTTTTCGCACTTGTGTTGGTGCAGGAAACCACTTTTGCACTTGTATTCGTGTGGAAAAACCACTTTTCGCACTTGTGTTAGTGTTGAAAAACCACTTTTCGCACTTGTGTTGGTGCAGGAAACCACTTTTGCACTTGTATTAGTGTGGAAAAAACACTTTTTGCACTTGTGATAGTGTTGAAAAACCACTTTTCGCAATTGTGTTAGTGTTGAAAAACCACTTTTCGCACTTGTGTTGGTGCAGGAAACCACTTTTGCACTTGTATTAGTGTGGAAAAACCACTTTTCGCACTTGTGTTAGTGTTGATAAACCACTTTTCGCACTTGTGTTAGTGTTGAAAAAACACTTTTTGCACTTGTGTTGGTGCAGGAAACCACTTTTGCACTTGTATTAGTGTGGAAAAAAGACTTTTTGCACTTGTGATGGTGTTGAAAACCCACTTTTCGCACTTGTGTTAGTGTTGAAAAACCACTTTTCGCACTTGTGTTGGTGCAGGAAACCACTTTTGCACTTGTATTAGTGTGGAAAAACCACTTTTCGCACTTGTGTTAGTGTTGAAAAACCACTTTTCGCACTTTAGTTGGTGTTGAAAAACCACTTTTTGCACTTGTGTTGGTGTAGGAAACCACTTTTGCACTTGTATTAGTGTGGAAAAAACACTTTTTGAACTTGTGATAGTGTTGAAAAACCACTTTTCGCAATTGTGTTAGTGTTGAAAAACCACTTTTCGCACTTGTGTTGGTGCAGGAAACCACTTTTGCACTTGTATTAGTGTGGAAAACCACTTTTCGCACTTGTGTTAGTGTTGAAAAACCACTTTTCGCACTTGTGTTAGTGTTGAAAAACCACTTTTCGCACTTTTGTTAGTGTTGAAAAACCACTTTTCGCACTTTTGTTAGTGTTGAAAAACCACTTTTCGCACTTGTGTTGGTGCAGGAAACCACTTTTGCACTTGTATTAGTGTGGAAAAACCACTTTTCTCACTTGTGTTAGTGTTGAAAAACCACTTTTCGCACTTGCGTTAGTGTTGAAAAACCACTTTTCGCACTTGTGTTAGTGTTGAAAAACCACTTTTCACACTTGTGTTGGTGCAGGAAACCACTTTTGCACTTGTATTAGTGTGGAAAAACCACTTTTGCACTTGTATTAGTGTGGAAAAACCACTTTTTGCACTTGTGTTGGTGTAGGAAACCACTTTTGCACTTGTATTAGTGTGGAAAAACCACTTTTCGCACTTGTGTTAGTGTTGAAAAACCACTTTTCGCACTTGTGTTGGTGTTGAAAAACCACTTTTTGCACTTGTGTTGGTGTAGGAAACCACTTTTGCACTTGTATTAGTGTGGAAAAAACACTTTTTGAACTTGTGATAGTGTTGAAAAACCACTTTTCGCACTTGTGTTAGTGTTGAAAAACTACTTTTCACACTTGTGTTGGTGCAGGAAACCACTTTTGCACTTGTATTAGTGTGGAAAAACCACTTTTCGCACTTGTGTTAATGTTGAAAAACCACTTTTCGCACTTGTGTTAGTGTTGAAAAACCACTTTTCGCACTTTTGATAGTGTTGAAAAATCACTTTTCGCACATGTGTTAGTGTTGAAAAACCACTTTTCGCCCTTGTGTTGGTGCAGGAAACCACTTTTGCACTTGTATTAGTGTGGAAAAACCACTTTTCTCACTTGTGTTAGTGTTGAAAAACCACTTTTCGCACTTGCGTTAGTGTTGAAAAACCACTTTTCGCACTTGTGTTAGTGTTGAAAAACCACTTTTCACACTTGTGTTGGTGCAGGAAACCACTTTTGCACTTGTATTAGTGTGGAAAAACCACTTTTGCACTTGTATTAGTGTGGAAAAACCACTTTTCGCACTTGTGTTAGTGTTGAAAAAGCACTTTTCGCACTTGTGTTGGTGTTGAAAAACCACTTTTTGCACTTGTGTTGGTGTAGGAAACCACTTTTGCACTTGTATTAGTGTGGAAAAAACACTTTTTGAACTTGTGATAGTGTTGAAAAACCACTTTTCGCACTTGTGTTAGTGTTGAAAAACCACTTTTCACACTTGTGTTGGTGCAGGAAACCACTTTTGCACTTGTATTAGTGTGGAAAAACCACTTTTCGCACTTGTGTTAGTGTTGAAAAACCACTTTTCGCACTTGTGTTAGTGTTGAAAAACCACTTTTCGCCCTTTTGTTAGTGTTGAAATACCACTTTTCGCACTTTTGTTAGTGTTGAAAAACCACTTTTCGCACTTGTGTTGGTGCAGGAAACCACTTTTGCACTTGTATTAGTGTGGAAAAACCACTTTTCGCACTTGTGTTAGTGTTGAAAAACCACTTTTCGCACTTGTGTTAGTGTTGAAAAAACACTTTTCGCAATTGTGTTGGTGCAGGAAACCACTTTTCGCACTTGTGTTAGTGTTGAAAAACCACTTTTCGCACTTGTGTTAGTGTTGAAAAACCACTTTTCGCACTTGTGTTGGTGCAGGAAACCACTTTTGCACTTGTATTAGTGTGGAAAAAACACTTTTTGCACTTGTGATAGTGTTGAAAAACCACTTTTCGCACTTGTGTTAGTGTTGAAAAACCACTTTTCGCACTTGTGTTAGTGTTGAAAAACCACTTTTTGCACTTGTGTTGGTACAGGAAACCACTTTTGCACTTGTATTAGTGTGGAAAAAACACTTTTCGCACTTGTGTTAGTGTTGAAAAACCACTTTTCGCACTTGTGTTGGTGCAGGAAACCACTTTTGCACTTGTATTAGTGTGGAAAACCACTTTTCGCACTTGTGTTAGTGTTGAAAAACCACTTTTCGTACTTGTGTTAGTGTTGAAAAACCACTTTTCGCACTTGTTAGTGTTGAAAAACCACTTTTTGCACTTGTGTTGGTGCAGGAAACCACTTTTGCACTTGTATTAGTGTGGAAAAACCACTTTTCGCACTTGTGTTAGTGTTGAAAAACCACGTTTCGCACTTGTGTTGGTGCAGGAAACCACTTTTGCACTTGTATTAGTGTGGAAAAACCACTTTTCGCACTTGTGTTAGTGTTGAAAAACCACTTTTTGCACTTGTGTTAGTGTTGAAAAACTGCTTTTCGCACTTGTGTTGGTGCAGGAAACCACTTTTGCACTTGTATTAGTGTGGAAAAAACACTTTTTGCACTTGTGTTAGTGTTGAAAAACCACTTTTCGCACTTGTGTTAGTGTTGAAAAACCACTTTTTGCACTTGTCTTGGTGCAGGAAACCACTTTTGCACTTGTATTAGTGTGGAAAAAACACTTTTCGCACTTGTGTTAGTGTTGAAAAACCACTTTTCGCACTTGTGTTAGTGTTGAAAAACCACTTTTCGCACTTGTGTTGGTGCAGGAAACCACTTTTGCACTTGTATTAGTGTGGAAAAACCACTTTTCGCACTTGTGTTAGTGTTGAAAAACCACTTTTCGCACTTGTGTTAGTGTTGAAAAACCACTTTTCGCACTTGTGTTGGTGCAGGAAACCACTTTTGCACTTGTATTAGTGTGGAAAAACCACTTTTCGCACTTGTGTTAGTGTTGAAAAACCACTTTTCGCACTTGTGTTAGTGTTGAAAAACCACTTTTCGCACTTGTGTTGGTGCAGGAAACCACTTTTGCACTTGTATTAGTGTGGAAAAAACACTTTTTGCACTTGTGTTAGTGTTGAAAAACCACTTTTCGCACTTGTGTTAGTGTTGAAAAACCACTTTTTGCACTTGTCTTGGTGCAGGAAACCACTTTTGCACTTGTATTAGTGTGGAAAAAACACTTTTCGCACTTGTGTTAGTGTTGAAAAACCACTTTTCGCACTTGTGTTAGTGTTGAAAAACCACTTTTCGCACTTGTGTTAGTGTTGAAAAACCACTTTTTGCACTTGTCTTGGTGCAGGAAACCACTTTTGCACTTGTATTAGTGTGGAAAAAACACTTTTTGCACTTATGATAGTGTTGAAAAACCACTTTTCGCACTTGTGTTAGTGTTGAAAAACCACTTTTCGCACTTGTGTTGGTGCATGAAACCACTTTTGCACTTGTATTAGTGTGGAAAAACCACTTTTCGCACTTGTGTTAGTGTTGAAAAACCACTTTTCGCACTTGTGTTAGTGTTGAAAAACCACTTTTCGCACTTGTGTTGGTGCAGGAAACCACTTTTGCACTTGTATTAGTGTGGAAAAACCACTTTTCGCACTTGTGTTAGTGTTGAAAAACCACTTTTAGCACTTGTGTTAGTGTTGAAAAACCACTTTTCGCACTTGTGTTGGTGCAGGAAACCACTTTTGCACTTGTATTAGTGTGGAAAAACCACTTTTCGCACTTGTGTTAGTGTTGAAAAACCACTTTTCGCACTTGTGTTAGTGTTGAAAAACCACTTTTCGCACTTGTGTTGGTGCAGGAAACCACTTTTGCACTTGTATTAGTGTGGAAAAAACACTTTTTGCACTTGTGATAGTGTTGAAAAACCACTTTTCGCACTTGTGTTAATGTTGAAAAACCACTTTTCGCACTTCTGTTGGTGCAGGAAACCACTTTTGCGCTTGTATTAGTGTGGTAAAACCACTTTTCGCACTTGTGTTAGTGTTGAAAAACCACTTTTCACACTTGTGTTAGTGTTGAAAAACCACTTTTCGCACTTGTGTTGGTGCAGGAAACCACTTTTGCACTTGTATTAGTGTGGAAAAACCACTTTTCTCACTTGTGTTAGTGTTGAAAAACCACTTTTCGCACTTGTGTTCGTGTTGAAAAACCACTTTTCGCACTTGTGTTAGTGTTGAAAAACCACTTTTCGCACTTTTGTTAGTGTTGAAAAACCACTTTTCGCACTTTTGTTAGTGTTGAAAAACCACTTTTCGCACTTGTGTTGGTGCAGGAAACCACTTTTGCACTTGTATTAGTGTGGAAAAACCACTTTTCTCACTTGTGTTAGTGTTGAAAAACCACTTTTCGCACTTGTGTTAGTGTTGAAAAACCACTTTTAGCACTTGTGTTAATGTTGAAAAACCACTTTTCGCACTTGTGTTGGTGCAGGAAACCACTTTTGCACTTGTATTAGTGTGGAAAAACCACTTTTCGCACTTGTGTTAGTGTTGAAAAACCACTTTTCGCACTTGCGTTAGTGTTGAAAAACCACTTTTCGCACTTGTGTTAGTGTTGAAAAACCACTTTTCACACTTGTGTTGGTGCAGGAAACCACTTTTGCACTTGTATTAGTGTGGAAAAACCACTTTTGCACTTGTATTAGTGTGGAAAAACCACTTTTCGCACTTGTGTTAGTGTTGAAAAAGCACTTTTCGCACTTGTGTTGGTGTTGAAAAACCACTTTTTGCACTTGTGTTGGTGTAGGAAACCACTTTTGCACTTGTATTAGTGTGGAAAAAACACTTTTTGAACTTGTGATAGTGTTGAAAAACCACTTTTCGCACTTGTGTTAGTGTTGAAAAACCACTTTTCACACTTGTGTTGGTGCAGGAAACCACTTTTGCACTTGTATTAGTGTGGAAAAACCACTTTTCGCACTTGTGTTAGTGTTGAAAAACCACTTTTCGCACTTGTGTTAGTGTTGAAAAACCACTTTTCGCCCTTTTGTTAGTGTTGAAATACCACTTTTCGCACTTTTGTTAGTGTTGAAAAACCACTTTTCGCACTTGTGTTGGTGCAGGAAACCACTTTTGCACTTGTATTAGTGTGGAAAAACCACTTTTCGCACTTGTGTTAGTGTTGAAAAACCACTTTTCGCACTTGTGTTAGTGTTGAAAAAACACTTTTCGCAATTGTGTTGGTGCAGGAAACCACTTTTCGCACTTGTGTTAGTGTTGAAAAACCACTTTTCGCACTTGTGTTAGTGTTGAAAAACCACTTTTCGCACTTGTGTTGGTGCAGGAAACCACTTTTGCACTTGTATTAGTGTGGAAAAAACACTTTTTGCACTTGTGATAGTGTTGAAAAACCACTTTTCGCACTTGTGTTAGTGTTGAAAAACCACTTTTCGCACTTGTGTTAGTGTTGAAAAACCACTTTTTGCACTTGTGTTGGTACAGGAAACCACTTTTGCACTTGTATTAGTGTGGAAAAAACACTTTTCGCACTTGTGTTAGTGTTGAAAAACCACTTTTCGCACTTGTGTTGGTGCAGGAAACCACTTTTGCACTTGTATTAGTGTGGAAAACCACTTTTCGCACTTGTGTTAGTGTTGAAAAACCACTTTTCGTACTTGTGTTAGTGTTGAAAAACCACTTTTCGCACTTGTTAGTGTTGAAAAACCACTTTTTGCACTTGTGTTGGTGCAGGAAACCACTTTTGCACTTGTATTAGTGTGGAAAAACCACTTTTCGCACTTGTGTTAGTGTTGAAAAACCACGTTTCGCACTTGTGTTGGTGCAGGAAACCACTTTTGCACTTGTATTAGTGTGGAAAAACCACTTTTCGCACTTGTGTTAGTGTTGAAAAACCACTTTTTGCACTTGTGTTAGTGTTGAAAAACTGCTTTTCGCACTTGTGTTGGTGCAGGAAACCACTTTTGCACTTGTATTAGTGTGGAAAAAACACTTTTTGCACTTGTGTTAGTGTTGAAAAACCACTTTTCGCACTTGTGTTAGTGTTGAAAAACCACTTTTTGCACTTGTCTTGGTGCAGGAAACCACTTTTGCACTTGTATTAGTGTGGAAAAAACACTTTTCGCACTTGTGTTAGTGTTGAAAAACCACTTTTCGCACTTGTGTTAGTGTTGAAAAACCACTTTTCGCACTTGTGTTGGTGCAGGAAACCACTTTTGCACTTGTATTAGTGTGGAAAAACCACTTTTCGCACTTGTGTTAGTGTTGAAAAACCACTTTTCGCACTTGTGTTAGTGTTGAAAAACCACTTTTCGCACTTGTGTTGGTGCAGGAAACCACTTTTGCACTTGTATTAGTGTGGAAAAACCACTTTTCGCACTTGTGTTAGTGTTGAAAAACCACTTTTCGCACTTGTGTTAGTGTTGAAAAACCACTTTTCGCACTTGTGTTGGTGCAGGAAACCACTTTTGCACTTGTATTAGTGTGGAAAAAACACTTTTTGCACTTGTGTTAGTGTTGAAAAACCACTTTTCGCACTTGTGTTAGTGTTGAAAAACCACTTTTTGCACTTGTCTTGGTGCAGGAAACCACTTTTGCACTTGTATTAGTGTGGAAAAAACACTTTTCGCACTTGTGTTAGTGTTGAAAAACCACTTTTCGCACTTGTGTTAGTGTTGAAAAACCACTTTTCGCACTTGTGTTAGTGTTGAAAAACCACTTTTTGCACTTGTCTTGGTGCAGGAAACCACTTTTGCACTTGTATTAGTGTGGAAAAAACACTTTTTGCACTTATGATAGTGTTGAAAAACCACTTTTCGCACTTGTGTTAGTGTTGAAAAACCACTTTTCGCACTTGTGTTGGTGCATGAAACCACTTTTGCACTTGTATTAGTGTGGAAAAACCACTTTTCGCACTTGTGTTAGTGTTGAAAAACCACTTTTCGCACTTATGTTAGTGTTGAAAAACCACTTTTCGCACTTGTGTTGGTGCAGGAAACCACTTTTGCACTTGTATTAGTGTGGAAAAACCACTTTTCGCACTTGTGTTAGTGTTGAAAAACCACTTTTAGCACTTGTGTTAGTGTTGAAAAACCACTTTTCGCACTTGTGTTGGTGCAGGAAACCACTTTTGCACTTGTATTAGTGTGGAAAAACCACTTTTCGCACTTGTGTTAGTGTTGAAAAACCACTTTTCGCACTTGTGTTAGTGTTGAAAAACCACTTTTCGCACTTGTGTTGGTGCAGGAAACCACTTTTGCACTTGTATTAGTGTGGAAAAAACACTTTTTGCACTTGTGATAGTGTTGAAAAACCACTTTTCGCACTTGTGTTAATGTTGAAAAACCACTTTTCGCACTTCTGTTGGTGCAGGAAACCACTTTTGCGCTTGTATTAGTGTGGTAAAACCACTTTTCGCACTTGTGTTAGTGTTGAAAAACCACTTTTCACACTTGTGTTAGTGTTGAAAAACCACTTTTCGCACTTGTGTTGGTGCAGGAAACCACTTTTGCACTTGTATTAGTGTGGAAAAACCACTTTTCTCACTTGTGTTAGTGTTGAAAAACCACTTTTCGCACTTGTGTTCGTGTTGAAAAACCACTTTTCGCACTTGTGTTAGTGTTGAAAAACCACTTTTCGCACTTTTGTTAGTGTTGAAAAACCACTTTTCGCACTTTTGTTAGTGTTGAAAAACCACTTTTCGCACTTGTGTTGGTGCAGGAAACCACTTTTGCACTTGTATTAGTGTGGAAAAACCACTTTTCTCACTTGTGTTAGTGTTGAAAAACCACTTTTCGCACTTGTGTTAGTGTTGAAAAACCACTTTTAGCACTTGTGTTAATGTTGAAAAACCACTTTTCGCACTTGTGTTGGTGCAGGAAACCACTTTTGCACTTGTATTAGTGTGGAAAAACCACTTTTCGCACTTGTGTTAGTGTTGAAAAACCACTTTTCGCACTAGTGTTAGTGTTGAAAAACCACTTTTCGGACTTGTGTTAGTATTGAAAAACCACTTTTTGCACTTGTCTTCGTGCAGGAAACCACTTTTGCACTTGTATTAGAGTGGAAAAAACACTTTTCGCACTTGTGTTAGTGTTGAAAAACCACTTTTCGCACTTGTGTTAGTGTTGAAAAACCACTTTTCGCACTTGTGTTGGTGCAGGAAACCACTTTTGCACTTGTATTAGTGTGGAAAAAACGCTTTTTGCACTTGTGATAGTGTTGAAAAACCACTTTTCGCAGTTGTGTTAGTGTTGAAAAACCACTTTTCGCACTTGTGTTAGTGTTGAAAAACCACTTTTCGCACTGGTGTTGGTGCAGGAAACCACTTTTGCACTTGTATTAGTGTGGAAAAAACGCTTTTTGCACTTGTGATAGTGTTGAAAAACCACTTTTCGCAGTTGTGTTAGTGTTGAAAAACCACTTTTCGCACTTGTGTTGGTGCAGGAAACCACTTTTGCACTTGTATTAGTGTGGAAAAACCACTTTTCGCACTTGTGTTAGTGTTGAAAAACCACTTTTCGCACTTGTGTTAGTGTTGAAAAACCACTTTTCGCACTTGTGTTGGTGCAGGAAACCACTTTTGCACTTGTATTAGTGTGGAAAAAACACTTTTTGCACTTGTGATAGTGTTGAAAAACCACTTTTCGCACTTGTGTTAGTGTTGAAAAACCACTTTTCGCACTTGTGTTAGTGTTGAAAAACCACTTTTTGCACTTGTGTTGGTACAGGAAACCACTTTTGCACTTGTATTAGTGTGGAAAAAACACTTTTCGCACTTGTGTTAGTGTTGAAAAACCACTTTTCGCACTTGTGTTGGTGCAGGAAACCACTTTTGCACTTGTATTAGTGTGGAAAACCACTTTTCGCACTTGTGTTAGTGTTGAAAAACCACTTTTCGTACTTGTGTTAGTGTTGAAAAACCACTTTTCGCACTTGTTAGTGTTGAAAAACCACTTTTTGCACTTGTGTTGGTGCAGGAAACCACTTTTGCACTTGTATTAGTGTGGAAAAACCACTTTTCGCACTTGTGTTAGTGTTGAAAAACCACGTTTCGCACTTGTGTTGGTGCAGGAAACCACTTTTGCACTTGTATTAGTGTGGAAAAACCACTTTTCGCACTTGTGTTAGTGTTGAAAAACCACTTTTTGCACTTGTGTTAGTGTTGAAAAACTGCTTTTCGCACTTGTGTTGGTGCAGGAAACCACTTTTGCACTTGTATTAGTGTGGAAAAAACACTTTTTGCACTTGTGTTAGTGTTGAAAAACCACTTTTCGCACTTGTGTTAGTGTTGAAAAACCACTTTTTGCACTTGTCTTGGTGCAGGAAACCACTTTTGCACTTGTATTAGTGTGGAAAAAACACTTTTCGCACTTGTGTTAGTGTTGAAAAACCACTTTTCGCACTTGTGTTAGTGTTGAAAAACCACTTTTCGCACTTGTGTTGGTGCAGGAAACCACTTTTGCACTTGTATTAGTGTGGAAAAACCACTTTTCGCACTTGTGTTAGTGTTGAAAAACCACTTTTCGCACTTGTGTTAGTGTTGAAAAACCACTTTTCGCACTTGTGTTGGTGCAGGAAACCACTTTTGCACTTGTATTAGTGTGGAAAACCCACTTTTCGCACTTGTGTTAGTGTTGAAAAACCACTTTTCGCACTTGTGTTAGTGTTGAAAAACCACTTTTCGCACTTGTGTTGGTGCAGGAAACCACTTTTGCACTTGTATTAGTGTGGAAAAAACACTTTTTGCACTTGTGTTAGTGTTGAAAAACCACTTTTCGCACTTGTGTTAGTGTAAAAACCACTTTTCGCACTTGTGTTAGTGTTGAAAAACCACTTTTCGCACTTGTGTTGGTGCAGGAAACCACTTTTGCACTTGTATTAGTGTGGAAAAACCACTTTTCGCACTTGTGTTAGTGTTGAAAAACCACTTTTTGCACTTGTGTTAGTGTTGAAAAACCACTTTTCGCACTTGTGTTAGTGTTGAAAAACCACTTTTCGCACTTGTGTTAGTGTTGAAAAACCACTTTTCACACATGTGTTAGTGTTGAAAAACCACTTTTCGCACTTGTGTTAGTGTTGACAAACCACTTTTGCACTTGTGTTGGTGCAGGAAACCACTTTTGCGCTTGTATTAGTGTGGAAAAACCACTTTTGGCACTTGTGTTTGTGTTGAAAAACCACTTTTCTCACTTGTGTTAGTGTTGAAATACCACTTTTCGCACTTGTGTTGGTGCAGGAAACCACTTTTGCACTTGTATTAGTGTGGAAAAAACACTTTTTGCACTTGTGATAGTGTTGAAAAACCACTTTTCGCACTTGTGTTCGTGTTGAAAAACCACTTTTCGCACTTGTGTTGGTGCAGGAAACCACTTTTGCACTTGTATTAGTGTGGAAAAACCACTTTTCGCACTTGTGTTAGTGTTGAAAAACCACTTTTCAGCACTTGTGTTAGTGTTGAAAAACCACTTTTCGCACTTGTGTTGGTGCAGGAAACCACTTTTGCACTTGTATTAGTGTGGAAAAAACACTTTTTGCACTTGTGATAGTGTTGAAAAACCACTTTTCGCACTTGTGTTAATGTTGAAAAACCACTTTTCGCACTTCTGTTGGTGCAGGAAACCACTTTTGCGCTTGTATTAGTGTGGTAAAACCACTTTTCGCACTTGTGTTAGTGTTGAAAAACCACTTTTCACACTTGTGTTAGTGTTGAAAAACCACTTTTCGCACTTGTGTTGGTGCAGGAAACCACTTTTGCACTTGTATTAGTGTGGAAAAACCACTTTTCGCACTTGTGTTAGTGTTGAAAAACCACTTTTCGCACTTGTGTTAGTGTTGAAAAACCACTTTTCGCACTTGTGTTGGTGCAGGAAACCACTTTTGCACTTGTATTAGTGTGGAAAAACCACTTTTCGCACTTGTGTTAGTGTTGAAAAACCACTTTTCGCACTTGTGTTAGTGTTGAAAAACCACTTTTCGCACTTGTGTTGGTGCAGGAAACCACTTTTGCACTTGTATTAGTGTGGAAAAAACACTTTTTGCACTTGTGATAGTGTTGAAAAACCACTTTTCGCACTTGTGTTAATGTTGAAAAACCACTTTTCGCACTTCTGTTGGTGCAGGAAACCACTTTTGCGCTTGTATTAGTGTGGTAAAACCACTTTTCACACTTGTGTTAGTGTTGAAAAAACCACTTTTCACACTTGTGTTAGTGTTGAAAAACCACTTTTCGCACTTGTGTTGGTGCAGGAAACCACTTTTGCACTTGTATTAGTGTGGAAAAACCACTTTTCTCACTTGTGTTAGTGTTGAAAAACCACTTTTCGCACTTGTGTTCGTGTTGAAAAACCACTTTTCGCACTTGTGTTAGTGTTGAAAAACCACTTTTCGCACTTTTGTTAGTGTTGAAAAACCACTTTTCGCACTTTTGTTAGTGTTGAAAAACCACTTTTCGCACTTGTGTTGGTGCAGGAAACCACTTTTGCACTTGTATTAGTGTGGAAAAAACACTTTTTGCACTTTTGATAGTGTTGAAAAATCACTTTTCGCACTTGTGTTAGTGTTGAAAAACCACTTTTCGCACTTGTGTTGGTGCAGGAAACCACTTTTGCACTTGTATTAGTGTGGAAAAACCACTTTTCTCACTTGTGTTAGTGTTGAAAAACCACTTTTCGCACTTGTGTTAGTGTTGAAAAACCACTTTTAGCACTTGTGTTAATGTTGTAAAACCACTTTTCGCACTTGTGTTGGTGCAGGAAACCACTTTTGCACTTGTATTAGTGTGGAAAAACCACTTTTCGCACTTGTGTTAGTGTTGAAAAACCACTTTTCGCACTAGTGTTAGTGTTGAAAAACCACTTTTCGGAGTTGTGTTAGTGTTGAAAAACCACTTTTTGCACTTGTCTTGGTGCAGGAAACCACTTTTGCCCTTGTATTAGTGTGGAAAAAACACTTTTCGCACTTGTGTTAGTGTTGAAAAACCTCTTTTCGCACTTGTGTTGGTGCAGGAAACCACTTTTGCACTTGTATTAGTGTGGAAAAACCACTTTTCGCACTTGTGTTAGTGTTGAAAAACCACTTTTCGTACTTGTGTTAGTGTTGAAAAACCACTTTTCGCACTTGTTAGTGTTGAAAAACCACTTTTTGCACTTGTGTTGGTGCAGGAAACCACTTTTGCACTTGTATTAGTGTGGAAAAACCACTTTTCGCACTTGTGTTAGTGTTGAAAAACCACGTTTCGCACTTGTGTTGGTGCAGGAAACCACTTTTGCACTTGTATTAGTGTGGAAAAACCACTTTTCGCACTTGTTTTAGTGTTGAAAAACCACTTTCCGCACTTGTGTTAGTGTTGAAAAACCACTTTTCGCACTTGTGTTAATGTTGAAAAACCACTTTTCGCACTTGTGTTGGTGCAGGAAACCACTTTTGCACTTGTATTCGTGTGGAAAAACCACTTTTCGCACTTGTGTTAGTGTTGAAAAACCACTTTTCGCACTTGTGTTGGTGCAGGAAACTACTTTTGCACTTGTATTAGTGTGGAAAAAAACACTTTTTGCACTTGTGTTAGTGTTGAAAAACCACTTTTCGCACTTGTGTTAGTGTTGAAAAACCACTTTTTGCACTTGTCTTGGTGCAGGAAACCACTTTTGCACTTGTATTAGTGTGGAAAAAACACTTTTCGCACTTGTGTTAGTGCTGAAAAACCACTTTTCGCACTTGTGTTGGTGCAGGAAACCACTTTTGCACTTGTATTAGTGTGGAAAAACCACTTTTCGCACTTGTGTTAGTGTTGAAAAACCACTTTTCGCACTTGTGTTTGTGTTGAAAAAACACTTTTCGCACTTGTGTTAGTGTTGAAAAACCACTTTTCGCACTTGTGTTGGTGCAGGAAACCACTTTTGCACTTGTATTAGTGTGGAAAAAACACTTTTTGCACTTATGATAGTGTTGAAAAACCACTTTTCGCACTTGTGTTAGTGTTGAAAAACCACTTTTCGCACTTGTGTTGGTGCAGGAAACCACTTTTGCACTTGTATTAGTGTGGAAAAACCACTTTTCGCACTTGTGTTAGTGTTGAAAAACCACTTTTCGCACTTGTGTTAGTGTTGAAAAACCACTTTTCGCACTTGTGTTGGTGCAGGAAACCACTTTTGCACTTGTATTAGTGTGGAAAAACCACTTTTCGCACTTGTGTTAGTGTTGAAAAACCACTTTTCGCACTTGTGTTAGTGTTGAAAAACCACTTTTCGCACTTGTGTTGGTGCAGGAAACCACTTTTGCACTTGTATTAGTGTGGAAAAAACACTTTTTGCACTTGTGATAGTGTTGAAAAACCACTTTTCGCACTTGTGTTAGTGTTGAAAAACCACTTTTCGCACTTCTGTTGGTGCAGGAAACCACTTTTGCGCTTGTATTAGTGTGGTAAAACCACTTTTCGCACTTGTGTTAGTGTTGAAAAACCACTTTTCACACTTGTGTTAGTGTTGAAAAACCACTTTTCGCACTTGTGTTGGTGCAGGAAACCACTTTTGCACTTGTATTAGTGTGGAAAAACCACTTTTCTCACTTGTGTTAGTGTTGAAAAACCACTTTTCGCACTTGTGTTAGTGTTGAAAAACCACTTTTCGCACTTTTGTTAGTGTTGAAAAACCACTTTTCGCACTTTTGTTAGTGTTGAAAAACCACTTTTCGCACTTGTGTTGGTGCAGGAAACCACTTTTGCACTTGTATTAGTGTGGAAAAACCACTTTTCTCACTTGTGTTAGTGTTGAAAAACCACTTTTCGCACTTGTGTTAGTGTTGAAAAACCACTTTTAGCACTTGTGTTAATGTTGAAAAACCACTTTTCGCACTTGTGTTGGTGCAGGAAACCACTTTTGCACTTGTATTAGTGTGGAAAAACCACTTTTCGCACTTGTGTTAGTGTTGAAAAACCACTTTTCGCACTAGTGTTAGTGTTGAAAAACCACTTTTCGGACTTGTGTTAGTATTGAAAAACCACTTTTTGCACTTGTCTTCGTGCAGGAAACCACTTTTGCACTTGTATTAGTGTGGAAAAAACACTTTTCGCACTTGTGTTAGTGTTGAAAAACCACTTTTCGCACTTGTGTTAGTGTTGAAAAACCACTTTTCGCACTTGTGTTGGTGCAGGAAACCACTTTTGCACTTGTATTAGTGTGGAAAAAACGCTTTTTGCACTTGTGATAGTGTTGAAAAACCACTTTTCGCAGTTGTGTTAGTGTTGAAAAACCACTTTTCGCACTTGTGTTAGTGTTGAAAAACCACTTTTCGCACTGGTGTTGGTGCAGGAAACCACTTTTGCACTTGTATTAGTGTGGAAAAAACGCTTTTTGCACTTGTGATAGTGTTGAAAAACCACTTTTCGCAGTTGTGTTAGTGTTGAAAAACCACTTTTCGCACTTGTGTTGGTGCAGGAAACCACTTTTGCACTTGTATTAGTGTGGAAAAACCACTTTTCGCACTTGTGTTAGTGTTGAAAAACCACTTTTCGCACTTGTGTTAGTGTTGAAAAACCACTTTTCGCACTTGTGTTGGTGCAGGAAACCACTTTTGCACTTGTATTAGTGTGGAAAAAACACTTTTTGCACTTGTGATAGTGTTGAAAAACCACTTTTCGCACTTGTGTTAGTGTTGAAAAACCACTTTTCGCACTTGTGTTAGTGTTGAAAAACCACTTTTTGCACTTGTGTTGGTACAGGAAACCACTTTTGCACTTGTATTAGTGTGGAAAAAACACTTTTCGCACTTGTGTTAGTGTTGAAAAACCACTTTTCGCACTTGTGTTGGTGCAGGAAACCACTTTTGCACTTGTATTAGTGTGGAAAACCACTTTTCGCACTTGTGTTAGTGTTGAAAAACCACTTTTCGTACTTGTGTTAGTGTTGAAAAACCACTTTTCGCACTTGTTAGTGTTGAAAAACCACTTTTTGCACTTGTGTTGGTGCAGGAAACCACTTTTGCACTTGTATTAGTGTGGAAAAACCACTTTTCGCACTTGTGTTAGTGTTGAAAAACCACGTTTCGCACTTGTGTTGGTGCAGGAAACCACTTTTGCACTTGTATTAGTGTGGAAAAACCACTTGCCGCACTTGTGTTAGTGTTGAAAAACCACTTTTCGCACTTGTGTTAATGTTGAAAAACCACTTTTCGCACTTGTGTTGGTGCAGGAAACCACTTTTGCACTTGTATTCGTGTGGAAAAACCACTTTTCGCACTTGTGTTAGTGTTGAAAAACCACTTTTCGCACTTGTGTTGGTGCAGGAAACCACTTTTGCACTTGTATTAGTGTGGAAAAAACACTTTTTGCACTTGTGATAGTGTTGAAAAACCACTTTTCGCACTTGTGTTCGTGTTGAGAAACCACTTTTCACACTTGTGTTAGTGTTGAAAAACCACTTTTCGCACTTGTGTTGGTGCAGGAAACCACTTTTGCACTTGTATTAGTGTGGAAAAACCACTTTTCGCACTTGTGTTAGTGCTGAAAAACCACTTTTCGCACTTGTGTTGGTGCAGGAAACCACTTTTGCACTTGTATTAGTGTGGAAAAACCACTTTTCGCACTTGTGTTAGTGTTGAAAAACCACTTTTCGCACTTGTGTTTGTGTTGAAAAAACACTTTTCGCACTTGTGTTGGTGCAGGAAACCACTTTTGCACTTGTATTAGTGTGGAAAAAACACTTTTTGCACTTGTGATAGTGTTGAAAAACCACTTTTCGCACTTGTGTTAATGTTGAAAAACCACTTTTCGCACTTCTGTTGGTGCAGGAAACCACTTTTGCGCTTGTATTAGTGTGGTAAAACCACTTTTCACACTTGTGTTAGTGTTGAAAAACCACTTTTCACACTTGTGTTAGTGTTGAAAAACCACTTTTCGCACTTGTGTTGGTGCAGGAAACCACTTTTGCACTTGTATTAGTGTGGAAAAACCACTTTTCTCACTTGTGTTAGTGTTGAAAAACCACTTTTCGCACTTGTGTTCGTGTTGAAAAACCACTTTTCGCACTTGTGTTAGTGTTGAAAAACCACTTTTCGCACTTTTGTTAGTGTTGAAAAACCACTTTTCGCACTTTTGTTAGTGTTGAAAAACCACTTTTCGCACTTGTGTTGGTGCAGGAAACCACTTTTGCACTTGTATTAGTGTGGAAAAAACACTTTTTGCACTTTTGATAGTGTTGAAAAATCACTTTTCGCACTTGTGTTAGTGTTGAAAAACCACTTTTCGCACTTGTGTTGGTGCAGGAAACCACTTTTGCACTTGTATTAGTGTGGAAAAACCACTTTTCTCACTTGTGTTAGTGTTGAAAAACCACTTTTCGCACTTGTGTTAGTGTTGAAAAACCACTTTTAGCACTTGTGTTAATGTTGTAAAACCACTTTTCGCACTTGTGTTGGTGCAGGAAACCACTTTTGCACTTGTATTAGTGTGGAAAAACCACTTTTCGCACTTGTGTTAGTGTTGAAAAACCACTTTTCGCACTAGTGTTAGTGTTGAAAAACCACTTTTCGGAGTTGTGTTAGTGTTGAAAAACCACTTTTTGCACTTGTCTTGGTGCAGGAAACCACTTTTGCACTTGTATTAGTGTGGAAAAAACACTTTTCGCACTTGTGTTAGTGTTGAAAAACCACTTTTCGCACTTGTGTTGGTGCAGGAAACCACTTTTGCACTTGTATTAGTGTGGAAAAACCACTTTTCGCACTTGTGTTAGTGTTGAAAAACCACTTTTCGTACTTGTGTTAGTGTTGAAAAACCACTTTTCGCACTTGTTAGTGTTGAAAAACCACTTTTTGCACTTGTGTTGGTGCAGGAAACCACTTTTGCACTTGTATTAGTGTGGAAAAACCACTTTTCGCACTTGTGTTAGTGTTGAAAAACCACGTTTCGCACTTGTGTTGGTGCAGGAAACCACTTTTGCACTTGTATTAGTGTGGAAAAACCACTTTTCGCACTTGTTTTAGTGTTGAAAAACCACTTTCCGCACTTGTGTTAGTGTTGAAAAACCACTTTTCGCACTTGTGTTAATGTTGAAAAACCACTTTTCGCACTTGTGTTGGTGCAGGAAACCACTTTTGCACTTGTATTCGTGTGGAAAAACCACTTTTCGCACTTGTGTTAGTGTTGAAAAACCACTTTTCGCACTTGTGTTGGTGCAGGAAACTACTTTTGCACTTGTATTAGTGTGGAAAAAAACACTTTTTGCACTTGTGTTAGTGTTGAAAACCACTTTTCGCACTTGTGTTAGTGTTGAAAAACCACTTTTTGCACTTGTCTTGGTGCAGGAAACCACTTTTGCACTTGTATTAGTGTGGAAAAAACACTTTTCGCACTTGTGTTAGTGCTGAAAAACCACTTTTCGCACTTGTGTTGGTGCAGGAAACCACTTTTGCACTTGTATTAGTGTGGAAAAACCACTTTTCGCACTTGTGTTAGTGTTGAAAAACCACTTTTCGCACTTGTGTTTGTGTTGAAAAAACACTTTTCGCACTTGTGTTAGTGTTGAAAAACCACTTTTCGCACTTGTGTTGGTGCAGGAAACCACTTTTGCACTTGTATTAGTGTGGAAAAAACACTTTTTGCACTTATGATAGTGTTGAAAAACCACTTTTCGCACTTGTGTTAGTGTTGAAAAACCACTTTTCGCACTTGTGTTGGTGCAGGAAACCACTTTTGCACTTGTATTAGTGTGGAAAAACCACTTTTCGCACTTGTGTTAGTGTTGAAAAACCACTTTTCGCACTTGTGTTAGTGTTGAAAAACCACTTTTCGCACTTGTGTTGGTGCAGGAAACCACTTTTGCACTTGTATTAGTGTGGAAAAACCACTTTTCGCACTTGTGTTAGTGTTGAAAAACCACTTTTCGCACTTGTGTTAGTGTTGAAAAACCACTTTTCGCACTTGTGTTGGTGCAGGAAACCACTTTTGCACTTGTATTAGTGTGGAAAAAACACTTTTTGCACTTGTGATAGTGTTGAAAAACCACTTTTCGCACTTGTGTTAGTGTTGAAAAACCACTTTTCGCACTTCTGTTGGTGCAGGAAACCACTTTTGCGCTTGTATTAGTGTGGTAAAACCACTTTTCGCACTTGTGTTAGTGTTGAAAAACCACTTTTCACACTTGTGTTAGTGTTGAAAAACCACTTTTCGCACTTGTGTTGGTGCAGGAAACCACTTTTGCACTTGTATTAGTGTGGAAAAACCACTTTTCTCACTTGTGTTAGTGTTGAAAAACCACTTTTCGCACTTGTGTTAGTGTTGAAAAACCACTTTTCGCACTTTTGTTAGTGTTGAAAAACCACTTTTCGCACTTTTGTTAGTGTTGAAAAACCACTTTTCGCACTTGTGTTGGTGCAGGAAACCACTTTTGCACTTGTATTAGTGTGGAAAAACCACTTTTCTCACTTGTGTTAGTGTTGAAAAACCACTTTTCGCACTTGTGTTAGTGTTGAAAAACCACTTTTAGCACTTGTGTTAATGTTGAAAAACCACTTTTCGCACTTGTGTTGGTGCAGGAAACCACTTTTGCACTTGTATTAGTGTGGAAAAACCACTTTTCGCACTTGTGTTAGTGTTGAAAAACCACTTTTCGCACTAGTGTTAGTGTTGAAAAACCACTTTTCGGACTTGTGTTAGTATTGAAAAACCACTTTTTGCACTTGTCTTCGTGCAGGAAACCACTTTTGCACTTGTATTAGTGTGGAAAAAACACTTTTCGCACTTGTGTTAGTGTTGAAAAACCACTTTTCGCACTTGTGTTAGTGTTGAAAAACCACTTTTCGCACTTGTGTTGGTGCAGGAAACCACTTTTGCACTTGTATTAGTGTGGAAAAAACGCTTTTTGCACTTGTGATAGTGTTGAAAAACCACTTTTCGCAGTTGTGTTAGTGTTGAAAAACCACTTTTCGCACTTGTGTTAGTGTTGAAAAACCACTTTTCGCACTGGTGTTGGTGCAGGAAACCACTTTTGCACTTGTATTAGTGTGGAAAAAAACGCTTTTTGCACTTGTGATAGTGTTGAAAAACCACTTTTCGCAGTTGTGTTAGTGTTGAAAAACCACTTTTCGCACTTGTGTTGGTGCAGGAAACCACTTTTGCACTTGTATTAGTGTGGAAAAACCACTTTTCGCACTTGTGTTAGTGTTGAAAAACCACTTTTCGCACTTGTGTTAGTGTTGAAAAACCACTTTTCGCACTTGTGTTGGTGCAGGAAACCACTTTTGCACTTGTATTAGTGTGGAAAAAAACACTTTTTGCACTTGTGATAGTGTTGAAAAACCACTTTTCGCACTTGTGTTAGTGTTGAAAAACCACTTTTCGCACTTGTGTTAGTGTTGAAAAACCACTTTTTGCACTTGTGTTGGTACAGGAAACCACTTTTGCACTTGTATTAGTGTGGAAAAAACACTTTTCGCACTTGTGTTAGTGTTGAAAAACCACTTTTCGCACTTGTGTTGGTGCAGGAAACCACTTTTGCACTTGTATTAGTGTGGAAAACCACTTTTCGCACTTGTGTTAGTGTTGAAAAACCACTTTTCGTACTTGTGTTAGTGTTGAAAAACCACTTTTCGCACTTGTTAGTGTTGAAAAACCACTTTTTGCACTTGTGTTGGTGCAGGAAACCACTTTTGCACTTGTATTAGTGTGGAAAAACCACTTTTCGCACTTGTGTTAGTGTTGAAAAACCACGTTTCGCACTTGTGTTGGTGCAGGAAACCACTTTTGCACTTGTATTAGTGTGGAAAAACCACTTGCCGCACTTGTGTTAGTGTTGAAAAACCACTTTTCGCACTTGTGTTAATGTTGAAAAACCACTTTTCGCACTTGTGTTGGTGCAGGAAACCACTTTTGCACTTGTATTCGTGTGGAAAAACCACTTTTCGCACTTGTGTTAGTGTTGAAAAACCACTTTTCGCACTTGTGTTGGTGCAGGAAACCACTTTTGCACTTGTATTAGTGTGGAAAAAACACTTTTTGCACTTGTGATAGTGTTGAAAAAACCACTTTTCGCACTTGTGTTCGTGTTGAAAAACCACTTTTCGCACTTGTGTTGGTGCAGGAAACCACTTTTGCACTTGTATTAGTGTGGAAAAAAACACTTTTTGCACTTGTGATAGTGTTGAAAAACCACTTTTCGCAATTGTGTTAGTGTTGAAAAACCACTTTTCGCACTTGTGTTGGTGCAGGAAACCACTTTTGCACTTGTATTAGTGTGGAAAAACCACTTTTCGCACTTGTGTTAGTGTTGAAAAACCACTTTTCGCACTTGTGTTAGTGTTGAAAAACCACTTTTCGCACTTGTGTTGGTGCAGGAAACCACTTTTGCACTTGTATTAGTGTGGAAAAAAACACTTTTTGCACTTGTCATAGTGTTGAAAAACCACTTTTCGCACTTGTGTTAGTGTTGAAAAACCACTTTTCGCACTTGTGTTAGTGTTGAAAAACCACTTTTCGCACTTGTATTGGTACAGGAAACCACTTTTGCACTTGTATTAGTGTGGAAAAAACACTTTTCGCACTTGTGTTAGTGTTGAAAAACCACTTTTCGCACTTGTGTTGGTACAGGAAACCACTTTTGCACTTGTATTAGTGTGTAAAAAACACTTTTCGCACTTGTGATAGTGTTGAAAAACCACTTTTCGCACTTGTGTTAGTGTTGAAAAAGCACTTTTCGCACTTGTGTTGGTGCAGGAAACCACTTTTGCACTTGTATTTGTGTGGAAAAACCACTTTTCGCACTTGTGTTAGTGTTGAAAAACCACTTTTCACACTTGTGTTAGTGTTGAAAAACCACTTTTCGCACTTGTGTTAGTGTTGAAAAACCACTTTTCGCACTTGTGTTAGTGTTGAAAAACCACTTTTCGCACTTGTGTTGGTGCAGGAAACCACTTTTGCACTTGTATTAGTGTGGAAAAACCACTTTTCGCACTTGTGTTAGTGTTGAAAAACCACTTTTCGCACTTGTGTTGGTGCAGGAAACCACTTTTGCACTTGTATTAGTGTGGAAAAACCACTTTTCGCACTTTGTTAGTGTTGAAAAACCACGTTTCGCACTTGTGTTGGTGCAGGAAACCACTTTTGCACTTGTATTAGTGTGGAAAAACCACTTTTCGCACTTGTTTTAGTGTTGAAAGACCACTTTCCGCACTTGTGTTAGTGTTGAAAAACCACTTTTCGCACTTGTGTTAATGTTGAAAAACCACTTTTCGCACTTGTTGGTGCAGGAAACCACTTTTGCACTTGTATTCGTGTGGCAAAACCACTTTTCGCACTTGTGTTCGTGTTGAAAAACCACTTTTCGCACTTGTGTTAGTGTTGAAAAACCACTTTTCGCACTTGTGTTAGTGTTGAAAAACCACTTTTCGCACTTGTGTTGGTGCAGGAAACCACTTTTGCACTTGTATTAGTGTGGAAAAAACACTTTTTGCACTTGTGATAGTGTTGAAAAACCACTTTTCGCACTTGTGTTAGTGTTGAAAAACCACTTTTCGCACTTCTGTTGGTGCAGGAAACCACTTTTGCGCTTGTATTAGTGTGGTAAAACCACTTTTCGCACTTGTGCTAGTGTTGAAAAACCACTTTTCACACTTGTGTTAGTGTTGAAAAACCACTTTTCGCACTTGTGTTGGTGCAGGAAACCACTTTTGCACTTGTATTAGTGTGGAAAAACCACTTTTCTCACTTGTGTTAGTGTTGAAAAACCACTTTTCGCACTTGTGTTCGTGTTGAAAAACCACTTTTCGCACTTGTGTTAGTGTTGAAAAACCACTTTTCGTACTTTTGTTCGTGTTGAAAAACCACTTTTCGCACTTTTGTTAGTGTTGAATAACCACTTTTCGCACTTGTGTTGGTGCAGGAAACCACTTTTGCACTTGTATTAGTGTGGAAAAAACACTTTTTGCACTTTTGATAGTGTTGAAAAATCATTTTTCGCACTTGTGTTAGTGTTGAAAAACCACTTTTCGCACTTGTGTTTGTGCAGGAAACCACTTTTGCACTTGTATTAGTGTGGAAAAACCACTTTTCTCACTTGTGTTAGTGTTGAAAAACCACTTTTCGCACTTGTGTTAGTGTTGAAAAACCACTTTTAGCACTTGTGTTAATGTTGAAAAACCACTTTTCGCACTTGTGTTGGTGCAGGAAACCACTTTTGCACTTGTATTAGTGTGGAAAAAACCACTTTTCGCACTTGTGTTAGTGTTGAAAAACCACTTTTCGCACTAGTGTTAGTGTTGAAAAACCACTTTTCGGACTTGTGTTAGTATTGAAAAACCACTTTTTGCACTTGTCTTGGTGCAGGAAACCACTTTTGCACTTGTATTAGTGTGGAAAAAACACTTTTCGCACTTGTGTTAGTGTTGAAAAACCACTTTTCGCACTTGTGTTAGTGTTGAAAAACCACTTTTCGCACTTGTGTTGGTGCAGGAAACCACTTTTGCACTTGTATTAGTGTGGGAAAACCACTTTTCGCACTTGTGTTAGTGTTGAAAAACCACTTTTCGCACTTGTGTTAGTGTTGAAAAACCACTTATCGCACTTGTGTTGGTGCAGGAAACCACTTTTGCACTTGTATTAGTGTGGAAAAAACGCTTTTTGCACTTGTGATAGTGTTGAAAAACCACTTTTCGCAGTTGTGTTAGTGTTGAAAAACCACTTTTCGCACTTGTGTTGGTGCAGGAAACCACTTTTGCACTTGTATTAGTGTGGAAAAACCACTTTTCACACTTGTGTTAGTGTTGAAAAACCACTTTTCGCACTTGTGTTAGTGTTGAAAAACCACTTTTCGCACTTGTGTTGGTGCAGGAAACCACTTTTGCACTTGTATTAGTGTGGAAAAAACACTTTTTGCACTTGTGATAGTGTTGAAAAACCACTTTTCGCACTTGTGTTAGTGTTGAAAAAACACTTTTCGCACTTGTGTTAGTGTTGAAAAACCACTTTTTGCACTTGTGTTGGTACAGGAAACCACTTTTGCACTTGTATTAGTGTGGAAAAAACACTTTTCGCACTTGTGTTAGTGTTGAAAAACCACTTTTCGCACTTGTGTTGGTGCAGGAAACCACTTTTGCACTTGTATTAGTGTGGAAAACCACTTTTCACACTTGTGTTAGTGTTGAAAAACCACTTTTCGTACTTGTGTTAGTGTTGAAAAACCACTTTTCGCACTTGTTAGTGTTGAAAAACCACTTTTTGCACTTGTGTTGGTGCAGGAAACCACTTTTGCACTTGTATTAGTGTGGAAAAACCACTTTTCGCACTTGTGTTAGTGTTGAAAAACCACGTTTCGCACTTGTGTTGGTGCAGGAAACCACTTTTGCACTTGTATTAGTGTGGAAAAACCACTTTTCGCACTTGTTTTAGTGTTGAAAAACCACTTTCCGCACTTGTGTTAGTGTTGAAAAACCACTTTTCGCACTTGTGTTAATGTTGAAAAACCACTTTTCGCACTTGTGTTGGTGCAGGAAACCACTTTTGCACTTGTATTCGTGTGGAAAAACCACTTTTCGCACTTGTGTTAGTGTTGAAAAACCACTTTTCGCACTTGTGTTGGTGCAGGAAACTACTTTTGCACTTGTATTAGTGTGGAAAAAAACACTTTTTGCACTTGTGTTAGTGTTGAAAAACCACTTTTCGCACTTGTGTTAGTGTTGAAAAACCACTTTTTGCACTTGTCTTGGTGCAGGAAACCACTTTTGCACTTGTATTAGTGTGGAAAAAACACTTTTCGCACTTGTGTTAGTGCTGAAAAACCACTTTTCGCACTTGTGTTGGTGCAGGAAACCACTTTTGCACTTGTATTAGTGTGGAAAAACCACTTTTCGCACTTGTGTTAGTGTTGAAAAACCACTTTTCGCACTTGTGTTTGTGTTGAAAAAACACTTTTCGCACTTGTGTTAGTGTTGAAAAACCACTTTTCGCACTTGTGTTGGTGCAGGAAACCACTTTTGCACTTGTATTAGTGTGGAAAAAACACTTTTTGCACTTATGATAGTGTTGAAAAACCACTTTTCGCACTTGTGTTAGTGTTGAAAAACCACTTTTCGCACTTGTGTTGGTGCAGGAAACCACTTTTGCACTTGTATTAGTGTGGAAAAACCACTTTTCGCACTTGTGTTAGTGTTGAAAAACCACTTTTCGCACTTGTGTTAGTGTTGAAAAACCACTTTTCGCACTTGTGTTGGTGCAGGAAACCACTTTTGCACTTGTATTAGTGTGGAAAAACCACTTTTCGCACTTGTGTTAGTGTTGAAAAACCACTTTTCGCACTTGTGTTAGTGTTGAAAAACCACTTTTCGCACTTGTGTTGGTGCAGGAAACCACTTTTGCACTTGTATTAGTGTGGAAAAAACACTTTTTGCACTTGTGATAGTGTTGAAAAACCACTTTTCGCACTTGTGTTAGTGTTGAAAAACCACTTTTCGCACTTCTGTTGGTGCAGGAAACCACTTTTGCGCTTGTATTAGTGTGGTAAAACCACTTTTCGCACTTGTGTTAGTGTTGAAAAACCACTTTTCACACTTGTGTTAGTGTTGAAAAACCACTTTTCGCACTTGTGTTGGTGCAGGAAACCACTTTTGCACTTGTATTAGTGTGGAAAAACCACTTTTCTCACTTGTGTTAGTGTTGAAAAACCACTTTTCGCACTTGTGTTAGTGTTGAAAAACCACTTTTCGCACTTTTGTTAGTGTTGAAAAACCACTTTTCGCACTTTTGTTAGTGTTGAAAAACCACTTTTCGCACTTGTGTTGGTGCAGGAAACCACTTTTGCACTTGTATTAGTGTGGAAAAACCACTTTTCTCACTTGTGTTAGTGTTGAAAAACCACTTTTCGCACTTGTGTTAGTGTTGAAAAACCACTTTTAGCACTTGTGTTAATGTTGAAAAACCACTTTTCGCACTTGTGTTGGTGCAGGAAACCACTTTTGCACTTGTATTAGTGTGGAAAAACCACTTTTCGCACTTGTGTTAGTGTTGAAAAACCACTTTTCGCACTAGTGTTAGTGTTGAAAAACCACTTTTCGGACTTGTGTTAGTATTGAAAAACCACTTTTTGCACTTGTCTTCGTGCAGGAAACCACTTTTGCACTTGTATTAGTGTGGAAAAAACACTTTTCGCACTTGTGTTAGTGTTGAAAAACCACTTTTCGCACTTGTGTTAGTGTTGAAAAACCACTTTTCGCACTTGTGTTGGTGCAGGAAACCACTTTTGCACTTGTATTAGTGTGGAAAAAACGCTTTTTGCACTTGTGATAGTGTTGAAAAACCACTTTTCGCAGTTGTGTTAGTGTTGAAAAACCACTTTTCGCACTTGTGTTAGTGTTGAAAAACCACTTTTCGCACTGGTGTTGGTGCAGGAAACCACTTTTGCACTTGTATTAGTGTGGAAAAAACGCTTTTTGCACTTGTGATAGTGTTGAAAAACCACTTTTCGCAGTTGTGTTAGTGTTGAAAAACCACTTTTCGCACTTGTGTTGGTGCAGGAAACCACTTTTGCACTTGTATTAGTGTGGAAAAACCACTTTTCGCACTTGTGTTAGTGTTGAAAAACCACTTTTCGCACTTGTGTTAGTGTTGAAAAACCACTTTTCGCACTTGTGTTGGTGCAGGAAACCACTTTTGCACTTGTATTAGTGTGGAAAAAACACTTTTTGCACTTGTGATAGTGTTGAAAAACCACTTTTCGCACTTGTGTTAGTGTTGAAAAACCACTTTTCGCACTTGTGTTAGTGTTGAAAAACCACTTTTTGCACTTGTGTTGGTACAGGAAACCACTTTTGCACTTGTATTAGTGTGGAAAAAACACTTTTCGCACTTGTGTTAGTGTTGAAAAACCACTTTTCGCACTTGTGTTGGTGCAGGAAACCACTTTTGCACTTGTATTAGTGTGGAAAACCACTTTTCGCACTTGTGTTAGTGTTGAAAAACCACTTTTCGTACTTGTGTTAGTGTTGAAAAACCACTTTTCGCACTTGTTAGTGTTGAAAAACCACTTTTTGCACTTGTGTTGGTGCAGGAAACCACTTTTGCACTTGTATTAGTGTGGAAAAACCACTTTTCGCACTTGTGTTAGTGTTGAAAAACCACGTTTCGCACTTGTGTTGGTGCAGGAAACCACTTTTGCACTTGTATTAGTGTGGAAAAACCACTTGCCGCACTTGTGTTAGTGTTGAAAAACCACTTTTCGCACTTGTGTTAATGTTGAAAAACCACTTTTCGCACTTGTGTTGGTGCAGGAAACCACTTTTGCACTTGTATTCGTGTGGAAAAACCACTTTTCGCACTTGTGTTAGTGTTGAAAAACCACTTTTCGCACTTGTGTTGGTGCAGGAAACCACTTTTGCACTTGTATTAGTGTGGAAAAAACACTTTTTGCACTTGTGATAGTGTTGAAAAACCACTTTTCGCACTTGTGTTCGTGTTGAGAAACCACTTTTCACACTTGTGTTAGTGTTGAAAAACCACTTTTCGCACTTGTGTTGGTGCAGGAAACCACTTTTGCACTTGTATTAGTGTGGAAAAACCACTTTTCGCACTTGTGTTAGTGCTGAAAAACCACTTTTCGCACTTGTGTTGGTGCAGGAAACCACTTTTGCACTTGTATTAGTGTGGAAAAACCACTTTTCGCACTTGTGTTAGTGTTGAAAAACCACTTTTCGCACTTGTGTTTGTGTTGAAAAAACACTTTTCGCACTTGTGTTGGTGCAGGAAACCACTTTTGCACTTGTATTAGTGTGGAAAAAACACTTTTTGCACTTGTGATAGTGTTGAAAAACCACTTTTCGCACTTGTGTTAATGTTGAAAAACCACTTTTCGCACTTCTGTTGGTGCAGGAAACCACTTTTGCGCTTGTATTAGTGTGGTAAAACCACTTTTCACACTTGTGTTAGTGTTGAAAAACCACTTTTCACACTTGTGTTAGTGTTGAAAAACCACTTTTCGCACTTGTGTTGGTGCAGGAAACCACTTTTGCACTTGTATTAGTGTGGAAAAACCACTTTTCTCACTTGTGTTAGTGTTGAAAAACCACTTTTCGCACTTGTGTTCGTGTTGAAAAACCACTTTTCGCACTTGTGTTAGTGTTGAAAAACCACTTTTCGCACTTTTGTTAGTGTTGAAAAACCACTTTTCGCACTTTTGTTAGTGTTGAAAAACCACTTTTCGCACTTGTGTTGGTGCAGGAAACCACTTTTGCACTTGTATTAGTGTGGAAAAAACACTTTTTGCACTTTTGATAGTGTTGAAAAATCACTTTTCGCACTTGTGTTAGTGTTGAAAAACCACTTTTCGCACTTGTGTTGGTGCAGGAAACCACTTTTGCACTTGTATTAGTGTGGAAAAACCACTTTTCTCACTTGTGTTAGTGTTGAAAAACCACTTTTCGCACTTGTGTTAGTGTTGAAAAACCACTTTTAGCACTTGTGTTAATGTTGTAAAACCACTTTTCGCACTTGTGTTGGTGCAGGAAACCACTTTTGCACTTGTATTAGTGTGGAAAAACCACTTTTCGCACTTGTGTTAGTGTTGAAAAACCACTTTTCGCACTAGTGTTAGTGTTGAAAAACCACTTTTCGGAGTTGTGTTAGTGTTGAAAAACCACTTTTTGCACTTGTCTTGGTGCAGGAAACCACTTTTGCACTTGTATTAGTGTGGAAAAAACACTTTTCGCACTTGTGTTAGTGTTGAAAAACCACTTTTCGCACTTGTGTTGGTGCAGGAAACCACTTTTGCACTTGTATTAGTGTGGAAAAACCACTTTTCGCACTTGTGTTAGTGTTGAAAAACCACTTTTCGTACTTGTGTTAGTGTTGAAAAACCACTTTTCGCACTTGTTAGTGTTGAAAAACCACTTTTTGCACTTGTGTTGGTGCAGGAAACCACTTTTGCACTTGTATTAGTGTGGAAAAACCACTTTTCGCACTTGTGTTAGTGTTGAAAAACCACGTTTCGCACTTGTGTTGGTGCAGGAAACCACTTTTGCACTTGTATTAGTGTGGAAAAACCACTTTTCGCACTTGTTTTAGTGTTGAAAAACCACTTTCCGCACTTGTGTTAGTGTTGAAAAACCACTTTTCGCACTTGTGTTAATGTTGAAAAACCACTTTTCGCACTTGTGTTGGTGCAGGAAACCACTTTTGCACTTGTATTCGTGTGGAAAAACCACTTTTCGCACTTGTGTTAGTGTTGAAAAACCACTTTTCGCACTTGTGTTGGTGCAGGAAACTACTTTTGCACTTGTATTAGTGTGGAAAAAAACACTTTTTGCACTTGTGTTAGTGTTGAAAAACCACTTTTCGCACTTGTGTTAGTGTTGAAAAACCACTTTTTGCACTTGTCTTGGTGCAGGAAACCACTTTTGCACTTGTATTAGTGTGGAAAAAACACTTTTCGCACTTGTGTTAGTGCTGAAAAACCACTTTTCGCACTTGTGTTGGTGCAGGAAACCACTTTTGCACTTGTATTAGTGTGGAAAAACCACTTTTCGCACTTGTGTTAGTGTTGAAAAACCACTTTTCGCACTTGTGTTTGTGTTGAAAAAACACTTTTCGCACTTGTGTTAGTGTTGAAAAACCACTTTTCGCACTTGTGTTGGTGCAGGAAACCACTTTTGCACTTGTATTAGTGTGGAAAAAACACTTTTTGCACTTATGATAGTGTTGAAAAACCACTTTTCGCACTTGTGTTAGTGTTGAAAAACCACTTTTCGCACTTGTGTTGGTGCAGGAAACCACTTTTGCACTTGTATTAGTGTGGAAAAACCACTTTTCGCACTTGTGTTAGTGTTGAAAAACCACTTTTCGCACTTGTGTTAGTGTTGAAAAACCACTTTTCGCACTTGTGTTGGTGCAGGAAACCACTTTTGCACTTGTATTAGTGTGGAAAAACCACTTTTCGCACTTGTGTTAGTGTTGAAAAACCACTTTTCGCACTTGTGTTAGTGTTGAAAAACCACTTTTCGCACTTGTGTTGGTGCAGGAAACCACTTTTGCACTTGTATTAGTGTGGAAAAAACACTTTTTGCACTTGTGATAGTGTTGAAAAACCACTTTTCGCACTTGTGTTAGTGTTGAAAAACCACTTTTCGCACTTCTGTTGGTGCAGGAAACCACTTTTGCGCTTGTATTAGTGTGGTAAAACCACTTTTCGCACTTGTGTTAGTGTTGAAAAACCACTTTTCACACTTGTGTTAGTGTTGAAAAACCACTTTTCGCACTTGTGTTGGTGCAGGAAACCACTTTTGCACTTGTATTAGTGTGGAAAAACCACTTTTCTCACTTGTGATAGTGTTGAAAAACCACTTTTCGCACTTGTGTTAGTGTTGAAAAACCACTTTTCGCACTTTTGTTAGTGTTGAAAAACCACTTTTCGCACTTTTGTTAGTGTTGAAAAACCACTTTTCGCACTTGTGTTGGTGCAGGAAACCACTTTTGCACTTGTATTAGTGTGGAAAAACCACTTTTCTCACTTGTGTTAGTGTTGAAAAACCACTTTTCGCACTTGTGTTAGTGTTGAAAAACCACTTTTAGCACTTGTGTTAATGTTGAAAAACCACTTTTCGCACTTGTGTTGGTGCAGGAAACCACTTTTGCACTTGTATTAGTGTGGAAAAACCACTTTTCGCACTTGTGTTAGTGTTGAAAAACCACTTTTCGCACTAGTGTTAGTGTTGAAAAACCACTTTTCGGACTTGTGTTAGTATTGAAAAACCACTTTTTGCACTTGTCTTCGTGCAGGAAACCACTTTTGCACTTGTATTAGTGTGGAAAAAACACTTTTCGCACTTGTGTTAGTGTTGAAAAACCACTTTTCGCACTTGTGTTAGTGTTGAAAAACCACTTTTCGCACTTGTGTTGGTGCAGGAAACCACTTTTGCACTTGTATTAGTGTGGAAAAAACGCTTTTTGCACTTGTGATAGTGTTGAAAAACCACTTTTCGCAGTTGTGTTAGTGTTGAAAAACCACTTTTCGCACTTGTGTTAGTGTTGAAAAACCACTTTTCGCACTGGTGTTGGTGCAGGAAACCACTTTTGCACTTGTATTAGTGTGGAAAAAACGCTTTTTGCACTTGTGATAGTGTTGAAAAACCACTTTTCGCAGTTGTGTTAGTGTTGAAAAACCACTTTTCGCACTTGTGTTGGTGCAGGAAACCACTTTTGCACTTGTATTAGTGTGGAAAAACCACTTTTCGCACTTGTGTTAGTGTTGAAAAACCACTTTTCGCACTTGTGTTAGTGTTGAAAAACCACTTTTCGCACTTGTGTTGGTGCAGGAAACCACTTTTGCACTTGTATTAGTGTGGAAAAAACACTTTTTGCACTTGTGATAGTGTTGAAAAACCACTTTTCGCACTTGTGTTAGTGTTGAAAAACCACTTTTCGCACTTGTGTTAGTGTTGAAAAACCACTTTTTGCACTTGTGTTGGTACAGGAAACCACTTTTGCACTTGTATTAGTGTGGAAAAAACACTTTTCGCACTTGTGTTAGTGTTGAAAAACCACTTTTCGCACTTGTGTTGGTGCAGGAAACCACTTTTGCACTTGTATTAGTGTGGAAAACCACTTTTCGCACTTGTGTTAGTGTTGAAAAACCACTTTTCGTACTTGTGTTAGTGTTGAAAAACCACTTTTCGCACTTGTTAGTGTTGAAAAACCACTTTTTGCACTTGTGTTGGTGCAGGAAACCACTTTTGCACTTGTATTAGTGTGGAAAAACCACTTTTCGCACTTGTGTTAGTGTTGAAAAACCACGTTTCGCACTTGTGTTGGTGCAGGAAACCACTTTTGCACTTGTATTAGTGTGGAAAAACCACTTGCCGCACTTGTGTTAGTGTTGAAAAACCACTTTTCGCACTTGTGTTAATGTTGAAAAACCACTTTTCGCACTTGTGTTGGTGCAGGAAACCACTTTTGCACTTGTATTCGTGTGGAAAAACCACTTTTCGCACTTGTGTTAGTGTTGAAAAACCACTTTTCGCACTTGTGTTGGTGCAGGAAACCACTTTTGCACTTGTATTAGTGTGGAAAAAACACTTTTTGCACTTGTGATAGTGTTGAAAAACCACTTTTCGCACTTGTGTTCGTGTTGAAAAACCACTTTTCGCACTTGTGTTGGTGCAGGAAACCACTTTTGCACTTGTATTAGTGTGGAAAAAACACTTTTTGCACTTGTGATAGTGTTGAAAAACCACTTTTCGCAATTGTGTTAGTGTTGAAAAACCACTTTTCGCACTTGTGTTGGTGCAGGAAACCACTTTTGCACTTGTATTAGTGTGGAAAAACCACTTTTCGCACTTGTGTTAGTGTTGAAAAACCACTTTTCGCACTTGTGTTAGTGTTGAAAAACCACTTTTCGCACTTGTGTTGGTGCAGGAAACCACTTTTGCACTTGTATTAGTGTGGAAAAAACACTTTTTGCACTTGTCATAGTGTTGAAAAACCACTTTTCGCACTTGTGTTAGTGTTGAAAAACCACTTTTCGCACTTGTGTTAGTGTTGAAAAACCACTTTTCGCACTTGTATTGGTACAGGAAACCACTTTTGCACTTGTATTAGTGTGGAAAAAACACTTTTCGCACTTGTGTTAGTGTTGAAAAACCACTTTTCGCACTTGTGTTGGTACAGGAAACCACTTTTGCACTTGTATTAGTGTGTAAAAAACACTTTTCGCACTTGTGATAGTGTTGAAAAACCACTTTTCGCACTTGTGTTAGTGTTGAAAAAGCACTTTTCGCACTTGTGTTGGTGCAGGAAACCACTTTTGCACTTGTATTTGTGTGGAAAAACCACTTTTCGCACTTGTGTTAGTGTTGAAAAACCACTTTTCACACTTGTGTTAGTGTTGAAAAACCACTTTTCGCACTTGTGTTAGTGTTGAAAAACCACTTTTCGCACTTGTGTTAGTGTTGAAAAACCACTTTTCGCACTTGTGTTGGTGCAGGAAACCACTTTTGCACTTGTATTAGTGTGGAAAAACCACTTTTCGCACTTGTGTTAGTGTTGAAAAACCACTTTTCGCACTTGTGTTGGTGCAGGAAACCACTTTTGCACTTGTATTAGTGTGGAAAAACCACTTTTCGCACTTTGTTAGTGTTGAAAAACCACGTTTCGCACTTGTGTTGGTGCAGGAAACCACTTTTGCACTTGTATTAGTGTGGAAAAACCACTTTTCGCACTTGTTTTAGTGTTGAAAGACCACTTTCCGCACTTGTGTTAGTGTTGAAAAACCACTTTTCGCACTTGTGTTAATGTTGAAAAACCACTTTTCGCACTTGTTGGTGCAGGAAACCACTTTTGCACTTGTATTCGTGTGGCAAAACCACTTTTCGCACTTGTGTTCGTGTTGAAAAACCACTTTTCGCACTTGTGTTAGTGTTGAAAAACCACTTTTCGCACTTGTGTTAGTGTTGAAAAACCACTTTTCGCACTTGTGTTGGTGCAGGAAACCACTTTTGCACTTGTATTAGTGTGGAAAAAACACTTTTTGCACTTGTGATAGTGTTGAAAAACCACTTTTCGCACTTGTGTTAGTGTTGAAAAACCACTTTTCGCACTTCTGTTGGTGCAGGAAACCACTTTTGCGCTTGTATTAGTGTGGTAAAACCACTTTTCGCACTTGTGCTAGTGTTGAAAAACCACTTTTCACACTTGTGTTAGTGTTGAAAAACCACTTTTCGCACTTGTGTTGGTGCAGGAAACCACTTTTGCACTTGTATTAGTGTGGAAAAACCACTTTTCTCACTTGTGTTAGTGTTGAAAAACCACTTTTCGCACTTGTGTTCGTGTTGAAAAACCACTTTTCGCACTTGTGTTAGTGTTGAAAAACCACTTTTCGTACTTTTGTTCGTGTTGAAAAACCACTTTTCGCACTTTTGTTAGTGTTGAATAACCACTTTTCGCACTTGTGTTGGTGCAGGAAACCACTTTTGCACTTGTATTAGTGTGGAAAAAACACTTTTTGCACTTTTGATAGTGTTGAAAAATCATTTTTCGCACTTGTGTTAGTGTTGAAAAACCACTTTTCGCACTTGTGTTTGTGCAGGAAACCACTTTTGCACTTGTATTAGTGTGGAAAAACCACTTTTCTCACTTGTGTTAGTGTTGAAAAACCACTTTTCGCACTTGTGTTAGTGTTGAAAAACCACTTTTAGCACTTGTGTTAATGTTGAAAAACCACTTTTCGCACTTGTGTTGGTGCAGGAAACCACTTTTGCACTTGTATTAGTGTGGAAAAAACCACTTTTCGCACTTGTGTTAGTGTTGAAAAACCACTTTTCGCACTAGTGTTAGTGTTGAAAAACCACTTTTCGGACTTGTGTTAGTATTGAAAAACCACTTTTTGCACTTGTCTTGGTGCAGGAAACCACTTTTGCACTTGTATTAGTGTGGAAAAAACACTTTTCGCACTTGTGTTAGTGTTGAAAAACCACTTTTCGCACTTGTGTTAGTGTTGAAAAACCACTTTTCGCACTTGTGTTGGTGCAGGAAACCACTTTTGCACTTGTATTAGTGTGGGAAAACCACTTTTCGCACTTGTGTTAGTGTTGAAAAACCACTTTTCGCACTTGTGTTAGTGTTGAAAAACCACTTATCGCACTTGTGTTGGTGCAGGAAACCACTTTTGCACTTGTATTAGTGTGGAAAAAACGCTTTTTGCACTTGTGATAGTGTTGAAAAACCACTTTTCGCAGTTGTGTTAGTGTTGAAAAACCACTTTTCGCACTTGTGTTGGTGCAGGAAACCACTTTTGCACTTGTATTAGTGTGGAAAAACCACTTTTCACACTTGTGTTAGTGTTGAAAAACCACTTTTCGCACTTGTGTTAGTGTTGAAAAACCACTTTTCGCACTTGTGTTGGTGCAGGAAACCACTTTTGCACTTGTATTAGTGTGGAAAAAACACTTTTTGCACTTGTGATAGTGTTGAAAAACCACTTTTCGCACTTGTGTTAGTGTTGAAAAAACACTTTTCGCACTTGTGTTAGTGTTGAAAAACCACTTTTTGCACTTGTGTTGGTACAGGAAACCACTTTTGCACTTGTATTAGTGTGGAAAAAACACTTTTCGCACTTGTGTTAGTGTTGAAAAACCACTTTTCGCACTTGTGTTGGTGCAGGAAACCACTTTTGCACTTGTATTAGTGTGGAAAACCACTTTTCACACTTGTGTTAGTGTTGAAAAACCACTTTTCGTACTTGTGTTAGTGTTGAAAAACCACTTTTCGCACTTGTTAGTGTTGAAAAACCACTTTTTGCACTTGTGTTGGTGCAGGAAACCACTTTTGCACTTGTATTAGTGTGGAAAAACCACTTTTCGCACTTGTGTTAGTGTTGAAAAACCACGTTTCGCACTTGTGTTGGTGCAGGAAACCACTTTTGCACTTGTATTAGTGTGGAAAAACCACTTTTCGCACTTGTTTTAGTGTTGAAAAACCACTTTCCGCACTTGTGTTAGTGTTGAAAAACCACTTTTCGCACTTGTGTTAATGTTGAAAAACCACTTTTCGCACTTGTGTTGGTGCAGGAAACCACTTTTGCACTTGTATTCGTGTGGAAAAACCACTTTTCGCACTTGTGTTAGTGTTGAAAAACCACTTTTCGCACTTGTGTTGGTGCAGGAAACCACTTTTGCACTTGTATTAGTGTGGAAAAAACACTTTTTGCACTTGTGATAGTGTTGAAAAACGACTTTTCGCACTTGTGTTAGTGTTGAAAAACCACTTTTCGCACTTGTGTTGGTGCAGGAAACCACTTTTGCACTTGTATTAGTGTGGAAAAAACACTTTTTGCACTTGTGATAGTGTTGAAAAACCACTTTTCGCAATTGTGTTAGTGTTGAAAAACCACTTTTCGCACTTGTGTTGGTGCAGGAAACCACTTTTGCACTTGTATTAGTGTGGAAAAACCACTTTTCGCACTTGTGTTAGTGTTGAAAAACCGCTTTTCGCACTTGTGTTAGTGTTGAAAAACCACTTTTCGCACTTGTGTTGGTGCAGGAAACCACTTTTGCACTTGTATTAGTGTGGAAAAAACACTTTTTGCACTTGTGATAGTGTTGAAAAACCACTTTTCGCACTTGTGTTAGTGTTGAAAAACCACTTTTCGCACTTGTGTTAGTGTTGAAAAACCACTTTTCGCACTTGTGTTGGTACAGGAAACCACTTTTGCACTTGTATTAGTGTGTAAAAAACACTTTTCGCACTTGTGATAGTGTTGAAAAACCACTTTTCGCACTTGTGTTAGTGTTGAAAAACCACTTTTCGCACTTGTGTTGGTGCAGGAAACCACTTTTGCACTTGTATTAGTGTGGAAAAACCACTTTTCGCACTTGTGTTAGTGTTGAAAAACCACTTTTCGCACTTGTGTTGGTGCAGGAAACCACTTTTGCACTTGTATTAGTGTGGAAAAACCACTTTTCGCACTTGTGTTAGTGTTGAAAAACCACTTTTCACACTTGTGTTAGTGTTGAAAAACCACTTTTCGCACTTGTGTTAGTGTTGAAAAACCACTTTTCGCACTTGTGTTAGTGTTGAAAAACCACTTTTCGCACTTGTGTTGGTGCAGGAAACCACTTTTGCACTTGTATTAGTGTGGAAAACCACTTTTCGCACTTGTGTTAGTGTTGAAAAACCACTTTTCGCACTTGTGTTGGTGCAGGAAACCACTTTTGCACTTGTATTAGTGTGGAAAAACCACTTTTCGCACTTTGTTAGTGTTGAAAAACCACGTTTCGCACTTGTGTTGGTGCAGGAAACCACTTTTGCACTTGTATTAGTGTGGAAAAACCACTTTTCGCACTTGTTTTAGTGTTGAAAAACCACTTTCCGCACTTGTGTTAGTGTTGAAAAACCACTTTTCGCACTTGTGTTAATGTTGAAAAACCACTTTTCGCACTTGTTGGTGCAGGAAACCACTTTTGCACTTGTATTCGTGTGGAAAAACCACTTTTCGCACTTGTGTTAGTGTTGAAAAACCACTTTTCGCACTTGTGTTAATGTTGAAAAACCACTTTTCGCACTTGTTGGTGCAGGAAACCACTTTTGCACTTGTATTCGTGTTGAAAAACCACTTTTCGCACTTGTGTTAGTGTTGAAAAACCACTTTTCGCACTTGTGTTGGTGCAGGAAACCACTTTTGCACTTGTATTAGTGTGGAAAAAACGCTTTTTGCACTTGTGATAGTGTTGAAAAACCACTTTTCGCAGTTGTGTTAGTGTTGAAAAACCACTTTTCGCACTTGTGTTGGTGCAGGAAACCACTTTTGCACTTGTATTAGTGTGGAAAAACCACTTTTCGCACTTTGTTAGTGTTGAAAAACCACGTTTCGCACTTGTGTTGGTGCAGGAAACCACTTTTGCACTTGTATTAGTGTGGAAAAACCACTTTTCGCACTTGTTTTAGTGTTGAAAAACCACTTTCCGCACTTGTGTTAGTGTTGAAAAACCACTTTTCGCACTTGTGTTAATGTTGAAAAACCACTTTTCGCACTTGTTGGTGCAGGAAACCACTTTTGCACTTGTATTCGTGTGGAAAAACCACTTTTCGCACTTGTGTTAGTGTTGAAAAACCACTTTTCGCACTTGTGTTAATGTTGAAAAACCACTTTTCGCACTTGTTGGTGCAGGAAACCACTTTTGCACTTGTATTCGTGTTGAAAAACCACTTTTCGCACTTGTGTTAGTGTTGAAAAACCACTTTTCGCACTTGTGTTGGTGCAGGAAACCACTTTTGCACTTGTATTAGTGTGGAAAAAACGCTTTTTGCACTTGTGATAGTGTTGAAAAACCACTTTTCGCACTTGTGTTAGTGTTGAAAAACCACTTTTCGTACTTTTGTTCGTGTTGAAAAACCACTTTTCGCACTTTTGTTAGTGTTGAATAACCACTTTTCGCACTTGTGTTGGTGCAGGAAACCACTTTTGCACTTGTATTAGTGTGGAAAAAACACTTTTTGCACTTTTGATAGTGTTGAAAAATCATTTTTCGCACTTGTGTTAGTGTTGAAAAACCACTTTTCGCACTTGTGTTTGTGCAGGAAACCACTTTTGCACTTGTATTAGTGTGGAAAAACCACTTTTCTCACTTGTGTTAGTGTTGAAAAACCACTTTTCGCACTTGTGTTAGTGTTGAAAAACCACTTTTAGCACTTGTGTTAATGTTGAAAAACCACTTTTCGCACTTGTGTTGGTGCAGGAAACCACTTTTGCACTTGTATTAGTGTGGAAAAAACCACTTTTCGCACTTGTGTTAGTGTTGAAAAACCACTTTTCGCACTAGTGTTAGTGTTGAAAAACCACTTTTCGGACTTGTGTTAGTATTGAAAAACCACTTTTTGCACTTGTCTTGGTGCAGGAAACCACTTTTGCACTTGTATTAGTGTGGAAAAAACACTTTTCGCACTTGTGTTAGTGTTGAAAAACCACTTTTCGCACTTGTGTTAGTGTTGAAAAACCACTTTTCGCACTTGTGTTGGTGCAGGAAACCACTTTTGCACTTGTATTAGTGTGGGAAAACCACTTTTCGCACTTGTGTTAGTGTTGAAAAACCACTTTTCGCACTTGTGTTAGTGTTGAAAAACCACTTATCGCACTTGTGTTGGTGCAGGAAACCACTTTTGCACTTGTATTAGTGTGGAAAAAACGCTTTTTGCACTTGTGATAGTGTTGAAAAACCACTTTTCGCAGTTGTGTTAGTGTTGAAAAACCACTTTTCGCACTTGTGTTGGTGCAGGAAACCACTTTTGCACTTGTATTAGTGTGGAAAAACCACTTTTCACACTTGTGTTAGTGTTGAAAAACCACTTTTCGCACTTGTGTTAGTGTTGAAAAACCACTTTTCGCACTTGTGTTGGTGCAGGAAACCACTTTTGCACTTGTATTAGTGTGGAAAAAACACTTTTTGCACTTGTGATAGTGTTGAAAAACCACTTTTCGCACTTGTGTTAGTGTTGAAAAAACACTTTTCGCACTTGTGTTAGTGTTGAAAAACCACTTTTTGCACTTGTGTTGGTACAGGAAACCACTTTTGCACTTGTATTAGTGTGGAAAAAACACTTTTCGCACTTGTGTTAGTGTTGAAAAACCACTTTTCGCACTTGTGTTGGTGCAGGAAACCACTTTTGCACTTGTATTAGTGTGGAAAACCACTTTTCACACTTGTGTTAGTGTTGAAAAACCACTTTTCGTACTTGTGTTAGTGTTGAAAAACCACTTTTCGCACTTGTTAGTGTTGAAAAACCACTTTTTGCACTTGTGTTGGTGCAGGAAACCACTTTTGCACTTGTATTAGTGTGGAAAAACCACTTTTCGCACTTGTGTTAGTGTTGAAAAACCACGTTTCGCACTTGTGTTGGTGCAGGAAACCACTTTTGCACTTGTATTAGTGTGGAAAAACCACTTTTCGCACTTGTTTTAGTGTTGAAAAACCACTTTCCGCACTTGTGTTAGTGTTGAAAAACCACTTTTCGCACTTGTGTTAATGTTGAAAAACCACTTTTCGCACTTGTGTTGGTGCAGGAAACCACTTTTGCACTTGTATTCGTGTGGAAAAACCACTTTTCGCACTTGTGTTAGTGTTGAAAAACCACTTTTCGCACTTGTGTTGGTGCAGGAAACCACTTTTGCACTTGTATTAGTGTGGAAAAAACACTTTTTGCACTTGTGATAGTGTTGAAAAACGACTTTTCGCACTTGTGTTAGTGTTGAAAAACCACTTTTCGCACTTGTGTTGGTGCAGGAAACCACTTTTGCACTTGTATTAGTGTGGAAAAAACACTTTTTGCACTTGTGATAGTGTTGAAAAACCACTTTTCGCAATTGTGTTAGTGTTGAAAAACCACTTTTCGCACTTGTGTTGGTGCAGGAAACCACTTTTGCACTTGTATTAGTGTGGAAAAAACCACTTTTCGCACTTGTGTTAGTGTTGAAAAACCACTTTTCGCACTTGTGTTAGTGTTGAAAAACCACTTTTCGCACTTGTGTTGGTGCAGGAAACCACTTTTGCACTTGTATTAGTGTGGAAAAAACACTTTTTGCACTTGTGATAGTGTTGAAAAACCACTTTTCGCACTTGTGTTAGTGTTGAAAAACCACTTTTCGCACTTGTGTTAGTGTTGAAAAACCACTTTTCGCACTTGTGTTGGTACAGGAAACCACTTTTGCACTTGTATTAGTGTGTAAAAAACACTTTTCGCACTTGTGATAGTGTTGAAAAACCACTTTTCGCACTTGTGTTAGTGTTGAAAAACCACTTTTCGCACTTGTGTTGGTGCAGGAAACCACTTTTGCACTTGTATTAGTGTGGAAAAACCACTTTTCGCACTTGTGTTAGTGTTGAAAAACCACTTTTCGCACTTGTGTTGGTGCAGGAAACCACTTTTGCACTTGTATTAGTGTGGAAAAACCACTTTTCGCACTTGTGTTAGTGTTGAAAAACCACTTTTCACACTTGTGTTAGTGTTGAAAAACCACTTTTCGCACTTGTATTAGTGTTGAAAAACCACTTTTCGCACTTGTGTTAGTGTTGAAAAACCACTTTTCGCACTTGTGTTGGTGCAGGAAACCACTTTTGCACTTGTATTAGTGTGGAAAACCACTTTTCGCACTTGTGTTAGTGTTGAAAAACCACTTTTCGCACTTGTGTTGGTGCAGGAAACCACTTTTGCACTTGTATTAGTGTGGAAAAACCACTTTTCGCACTTTGTTAGTGTTGAAAAACCACGTTTCGCACTTGTGTTGGTGCAGGAAACCACTTTTGCACTTGTATTAGTGTGGAAAAACCACTTTTCGCACTTGTTTTAGTGTTGAAAAACCACTTTCCGCACTTGTGTTAGTGTTGAAAAACCACTTTTCGCACTTGTGTTAATGTTGAAAAACCACTTTTCGCACTTGTTGGTGCAGGAAACCACTTTTGCACTTGTATTCGTGTGGAAAAACCACTTTTCGCACTTGTGTTAGTGTTGAAAAACCACTTTTCGCACTTGTGTTAATGTTGAAAAACCACTTTTCGCACTTGTTGGTGCAGGAAACCACTTTTGCACTTGTATTCGTGTTGAAAAACCACTTTTCGCACTTGTGTTAGTGTTGAAAAACCACTTTTCGCACTTGTGTTGGTGCAGGAAACCACTTTTGCACTTGTATTAGTGTGGAAAAAACGCTTTTTGCACTTGTGATAGTGTTGAAAAACCACTTTTCGCAGTTGTGTTAGTGTTGAAAAACCACTTTTCGCACTTGTGTTGGTGCAGGAAACCACTTTTGCACTTGTATTAGTGTGGAAAAACCACTTTTCACACTTGTGTTAGTGTTGAAAAACCACTTTTCGCACTTGTGTTAGTGTTGAAAAACCACTTTTCGCACTTGTGTTGGTGCAGGAAACCACTTTTGCACTTGTATTAGTGTGGAAAAAACACTTTTTGCACTTGTGATAGTGTTGAAAAACCACTTTTCGCACTTGTGTTAGTGTTGAAAAAACACTTTTCGCACTTGTGTTAGTGTTGAAAAACCACTTTTTGCACTTGTGTTGGTACAGGAAACCACTTTTGCACTTGTATTAGTGTGGAAAAAACACTTTTCGCACTTGTGTTAGTGTTGAAAAACCACTTTTCGCACTTGTGTTGGTGCAGGAAACCACTTTTGCACTTGTATTAGTGTGGAAAACCACTTTTCACACTTGTGTTAGTGTTGAAAAACCACTTTTCGTACTTGTGTTAGTGTTGAAAAACCACTTTTCGCACTTGTTAGTGTTGAAAAACCACTTTTTGCACTTGTGTTGGTGCAGGAAACCACTTTTGCACTTGTATTAGTGTGGAAAAACCACTTTTCGCACTTGTGTTAGTGTTGAAAAACCACGTTTCGCACTTGTGTTGGTGCAGGAAACCACTTTTGCACTTGTATTAGTGTGGAAAAACCACTTTTCGCACTTGTTTTAGTGTTGAAAAACCACTTTCCGCACTTGTGTTAGTGTTGAAAAACCACTTTTCGCACTTGTGTTAATGTTGAAAAACCACTTTTCGCACTTGTGTTGGTGCAGGAAACCACTTTTGCACTTGTATTCGTGTGGAAAAACCACTTTTCGCACTTGTGTTAGTGTTGAAAAACCACTTTTCGCACTTGTGTTGGTGCAGGAAACCACTTTTGCACTTGTATTAGTGTGGAAAAAACACTTTTTGCACTTGTGATAGTGTTGAAAAACGACTTTTCGCACTTGTGTTAGTGTTGAAAAACCACTTTTCGCACTTGTGTTGGTGCAGGAAACCACTTTTGCACTTGTATTAGTGTGGAAAAAACACTTTTTGCACTTGTGATAGTGTTGAAAAACCACTTTTCGCAATTGTGTTAGTGTTGAAAAACCACTTTTCGCACTTGTGTTGGTGCAGGAAACCACTTTTGCACTTGTATTAGTGTGGAAAAACCACTTTTCGCACTTGTGTTAGTGTTGAAAAACCGCTTTTCGCACTTGTGTTAGTGTTGAAAAACCACTTTTCGCACTTGTGTTGGTGCAGGAAACCACTTTTGCACTTGTATTAGTGTGGAAAAAACACTTTTTGCACTTGTGATAGTGTTGAAAAACCACTTTTCGCACTTGTGTTAGTGTTGAAAAACCACTTTTCGCACTTGTGTTAGTGTTGAAAAACCACTTTTCGCACTTGTGTTGGTACAGGAAACCACTTTTGCACTTGTATTAGTGTGGAAAAAACACTTTTCGCACTTGTGTTAGTGTTGAAAAACCACTTTTCGCACTTGTGTTGGTACAGGAAACCACTTTTGCACTTGTATTAGTGTGTAAAAAACACTTTTCGCACTTGTGATAGTGTTGAAAAACCACTTTTCGCACTTGTGTTAGTGTTGAAAAACCACTTTTCGCACTTGTGTTGGTGCAGGAAACCACTTTTGCACTTGTATTAGTGTGGAAAAACCACTTTTCGCACTTGTGTTAGTGTTGAAAAACCACTTTTCGCACTTGTGTTGGTGCAGGAAACCACTTTTGCACTTGTATTAGTGTGGAAAAACCACTTTTCGCACTTGTGTTAGTGTTGAAAAACCACTTTTCACACTTGTGTTAGTGTTGAAAAACCACTTTTCGCACTTGTGTTAGTGTTGAAAAACCACTTTTCGCACTTGTGTTAGTGTTGAAAAACCACTTTTCGCACTTGTGTTGGTGCAGGAAACCACTTTTGCACTTGTATTAGTGTGGAAAACCACTTTTCGCACTTGTGTTAGTGTTGAAAAACCACTTTTCGCACTTGTGTTGGTGCAGGAAACCACTTTTGCACTTGTATTAGTGTGGAAAAACCACTTTTCGCACTTTGTTAGTGTTGAAAAACCACGTTTCGCACTTGTGTTGGTGCAGGAAACCACTTTTGCACTTGTATTAGTGTGGAAAAACCACTTTTCGCACTTGTTTTAGTGTTGAAAAACCACTTTCCGCACTTGTGTTAGTGTTGAAAAACCACTTTTCGCACTTGTGTTAATGTTGAAAAACCACTTTTCGCACTTGTTGGTGCAGGAAACCACTTTTGCACTTGTATTCGTGTGGAAAAACCACTTTTCGCACTTGTGTTAGTGTTGAAAAACCACTTTTCGCACTTGTGTTGGTGCAGGAAACCACTTTTGCACTTGTATTAGTGTGGAAAAAACACTTTTTGCACTTGTGATAGTGTTGAAAAACCACTTTTCGCACTTGTGTTAGTGTTGAAAAACCACTTTTTGCACTTGTCTTGGTGCAGGAAACCACTTTTGCACTTGTATTAGTGTGGAAAAAACACTTTTCACACTTGTGTTAGTGTTGAAAAACCACTTTTCGCACTTGTGTTAGTGTTGAAAAACCACTTTTCGCACTTGTGTTGGTGCAGGAAACCACTTTTGCACTTGTATTCGTGTGGCAAAACCACTTTTCGCACTTGTGTTAGTGTTGAAAAACCACTTTTCGCACTTGTGTTGGTGCAGGAAACCACTTTTGCACTTGTATTAGTGTGGAAAAAACACTTTTTGCACTTGTGATAGTGTTGAAAAACCACTTTTCGCAATTGTGTTAGTGTTGAAAAACCACTTTTCGCACTTGTGTTGGTGCAGGAAACCACTTTTGCACTTGTATTAGTGTGGGAAAACCACTTTTCGCACTTGTGTTAGTGTTGAAAAACCACTTTTCGCAATTGTGTTAGTGTTGAAAAACCACTTTTCGCACTTGTGTTGGTGCAGGAAACCACTTTTGCACTTGTATTTGTGTGGAAAAACCACTTTTCGCACTTGTGTTAGTGTTGAAAAACCACTTTTCACACTTGTGTTAGTGTTGAAAAACCACTTTTCGCACTTGTGTTAGTGTTGAAAAACCACTTTTCGCACTTGTGTTAGTGTTGAAAAACCACTTTTCGCACTTGTGTTGGTGCAGGAAACCACTTTTGCACTTGTATTAGTGTGGAAAAACCACTTTTTGCACTTGTGTTAGTGTTGAAAAACCACTTTTCGCACTTGTGTTAGTGTTGAAAAACCACTTTTCGCACTTGTGTTGGTGCAGGAAACCACTTTTGCACTTGTATTAGTGTGGAAAAAACACTTTTTGCACTTGTGATAGTGTTGAAAAACCACTTTTCGCACTTGTGTTAGTGTTGAAAAACCACTTTTCGCACTTCTGTTGGTGCAGGAAACCACTTTTGCGCTTGTATTAGTGTGGTAAAACCACTTTTCGCACTTGTGCTAGTGTTGAAAAACCACTTTTCACACTTGTGTTAGTGTTGAAAAACCACTTTTCGCACTTGTGTTGGTACAGGAAACCACTTTTGCACTTGTATTAGTGTGGAAAAACCACTTTTCGCACTTGTTTTAGTGTTGAAAAACCACTTTCCGCACTTGTGTTAGTGTTGAAAAACCACTTTTCGCACTTGTGTTAATGTTGAAAAACCACTTTTCGCACTTGTTGGTGCAGGAAACCACTTTTGCACTTGTATTCGTGTGGAAAAACCACTTTTCGCACTTGTGTTAGTGTTGAAAAACCACTTTTCGCACTTGTGTTAATGTTGAAAAACCACTTTTCGCACTTGTTGGTGCAGGAAACCACTTTTGCACTTGTATTCGTGTTGAAAAACCACTTTTCGCACTTGTGTTAGTGTTGAAAAACCACTTTTCGCACTTGTGTTGGTGCAGGAAACCACTTTTGCACTTGTATTAGTGTGGAAAAAACGCTTTTTGCACTTGTGATAGTGTTGAAAAACCACTTTTCGCAGTTGTGTTAGTGTTGAAAAACCACTTTTCGCACTTGTGTTGGTGCAGGAAACCACTTTTGCACTTGTATTAGTGTGGAAAAACCACTTTTCACACTTGTGTTAGTGTTGAAAAACCACTTTTCGCACTTGTGTTAGTGTTGAAAAACCACTTTTCGCACTTGTGTTGGTGCAGGAAACCACTTTTGCACTTGTATTAGTGTGGAAAAAACACTTTTTGCACTTGTGATAGTGTTGAAAAACCACTTTTCGCACTTGTGTTAGTGTTGAAAAAACACTTTTCGCACTTGTGTTAGTGTTGAAAAACCACTTTTTGCACTTGTGTTGGTACAGGAAACCACTTTTGCACTTGTATTAGTGTGGAAAAAACACTTTTCGCACTTGTGTTAGTGTTGAAAAACCACTTTTCGCACTTGTGTTGGTGCAGGAAACCACTTTTGCACTTGTATTAGTGTGGAAAACCACTTTTCACACTTGTGTTAGTGTTGAAAAACCACTTTTCGTACTTGTGTTAGTGTTGAAAAACCACTTTTCGCACTTGTTAGTGTTGAAAAACCACTTTTTGCACTTGTGTTGGTGCAGGAAACCACTTTTGCACTTGTATTAGTGTGGAAAAACCACTTTTCGCACTTGTGTTAGTGTTGAAAAACCACGTTTCGCACTTGTGTTGGTGCAGGAAACCACTTTTGCACTTGTATTAGTGTGGAAAAACCACTTTTCGCACTTGTTTTAGTGTTGAAAAACCACTTTCCGCACTTGTGTTAGTGTTGAAAAACCACTTTTCGCACTTGTGTTAATGTTGAAAAACCACTTTTCGCACTTGTGTTGGTGCAGGAAACCACTTTTGCACTTGTATTCGTGTGGAAAAACCACTTTTCGCACTTGTGTTAGTGTTGAAAAACCACTTTTCGCACTTGTTTTGGTGCAGGAAACCACTTTTGCACTTGTATTAGTGTGGAAAAAACACTTTTTGCACTTGTGATAGTGTTGAAAAACGACTTTTCGCACTTGTGTTAGTGTTGAAAAACCACTTTTCGCACTTGTGTTGGTGCAGGAAACCACTTTTGCACTTGTATTAGTGTGGAAAAAACACTTTTTGCACTTGTGATAGTGTTGAAAAACCACTTTTCGCAATTGTGTTAGTGTTGAAAAACCACTTTTCGCACTTGTGTTGGTGCAGGAAACCACTTTTGCACTTGTATTAGTGTGGAAAAACCACTTTTCGCACTTGTGTTAGTGTTGAAAAACCGCTTTTCGCACTTGTGTTAGTGTTGAAAAACCACTTTTCGCACTTGTGTTGGTGCAGGAAACCACTTTTGCACTTGTATTAGTGTGGAAAAAACACTTTTTGCACTTGTGATAGTGTTGAAAAACCACTTTTCGCACTTGTGTTAGTGTTGAAAAACCACTTTTCGCACTTGTGTTAGTGTTGAAAAACCACTTTTCGCACTTGTGTTGGTACAGGAAACCACTTTTGCACTTGTATTAGTGTGGAAAAAACACTTTTCGCACTTGTGTTAGTGTTGAAAAACCACTTTTCGCACTTGTGTTGGTACAGGAAACCACTTTTGCACTTGTATTAGTGTGTAAAAAACACTTTTCGCACTTGTGATAGTGTTGAAAAACCACTTTTCGCACTTGTGTTAGTGTTGAAAAACCACTTTTCGCACTTGTGTTGGTGCAGGAAACCACTTTTGCACTTGTATTAGTGTGGAAAAACCACTTTTCGCACTTGTGTTAGTGTTGAAAAACCACTTTTCGCACTTGTGTTGGTGCAGGAAACCACTTTTGCACTTGTATTAGTGTGGAAAAACCACTTTTCGCACTTGTGTTAGTGTTGAAAAACCACTTTTCACACTTGTGTTAGTGTTGAAAAACCACTTTTCGCACTTGTGTTAGTGTTGAAAAACCACTTTTCGCACTTGTGTTAGTGTTGAAAAACCACTTTTCGCACTTGTGTTGGTGCAGGAAACCACTTTTGCACTTGTATTAGTGTGGAAAACCACTTTTCGCACTTGTGTTAGTGTTGAAAAACCACTTTTCGCACTTGTGTTGGTGCAGGAAACCACTTTTGCACTTGTATTAGTGTGGAAAAACCACTTTTCGCACTTTGTTAGTGTTGAAAAACCACGTTTCGCACTTGTGTTGGTGCAGGAAACCACTTTTGCACTTGTATTAGTGTGGAAAAACCACTTTTCGCACTTGTTTTAGTGTTGAAAAACCACTTTCCGCACTTGTGTTAGTGTTGAAAAACCACTTTTCGCACTTGTGTTAATGTTGAAAAACCACTTTTCGCACTTGTTGGTGCAGGAAACCACTTTTGCACTTGTATTCGTGTGGAAAAACCACTTTTCGCACTTGTGTTAGTGTTGAAAAACCACTTTTCGCACTTGTGTTGGTGCAGGAAACCACTTTTGCACTTGTATTAGTGTGGAAAAAACACTTTTTGCACTTGTGATAGTGTTGAAAAACCACTTTTCGCACTTGTGTTAGTGTTGAAAAACCACTTTTTGCACTTGTCTTGGTGCAGGAAACCACTTTTGCACTTGTATTAGTGTGGAAAAAACACTTTTCACACTTGTGTTAGTGTTGAAAAACCACTTTTCGCACTTGTGTTAGTGTTGAAAAACCACTTTTCGCACTTGTGTTGGTGCAGGAAACCACTTTTGCACTTGTATTCGTGTGGCAAAACCACTTTTCGCACTTGTGTTAGTGTTGAAAAACCACTTTTCGCACTTGTGTTGGTGCAGGAAACCACTTTTGCACTTGTATTAGTGTGGAAAAAACACTTTTTGCACTTGTGATAGTGTTGAAAAACCACTTTTCGCAATTGTGTTAGTGTTGAAAAACCACTTTTCGCACTTGTGTTGGTGCAGGAAACCACTTTTGCACTTGTATTAGTGTGGGAAAACCACTTTTCGCACTTGTGTTAGTGTTGAAAAACCACTTTTCGCAATTGTGTTAGTGTTGAAAAACCACTTTTCGCACTTGTGTTGGTGCAGGAAACCACTTTTGCACTTGTATTAGTGTGGAAAAAACGCTTTTTGCACTTGTGATAGTGTTGAAAAACCACTTTTCGCACTTGTGTTAGTGTTGGAAAACCACTTTTCGCACTTGTGTTGGTGCAGGAAACCACTTTTGCACTTGTATTTGTGTGGAAAAACCACTTTTCGCACTTGTGTTAGTGTTGAAAAACCACTTTTCACACTTGTGTTAGTGTTGAAAAACCACTTTTCGCACTTGTGTTAGTGTTGAAAAACCACTTTTCGCACTTGTGTTAGTGTTGAAAAACCACTTTTCGCACTTGTGTTGGTGCAGGAAACCACTTTTGCACTTGTATTAGTGTGGAAAAACCACTTTTTGCACTTGTGTTAGTGTTGAAAAACCACTTTTCGCACTTGTGTTAGTGTTGAAAAACCACTTTTCGCACTTGTGTTGGTGCAGGAAACCACTTTTGCACTTGTATTAGTGTGGAAAAAACACTTTTTGCACTTGTGATAGTGTTGAAAAACCACTTTTCGCACTTGTGTTAGTGTTGAAAAACCACTTTTTGCACTTGTCTTGGTGCAGGAAACCACTTTTGCACTTGTATTAGTGTGGAAAAAACACTTTTCACACTTGTGTTAGTGTTGAAAAACCACTTTTCGCACTTGTGTTAGTGTTGAAAAACCACTTTTCGCACTTGTGTTGGTGCAGGAAACCACTTTTGCACTTGTATTCGTGTGGCAAAACCACTTTTCGCACTTGTGTTAGTGTTGAAAAACCACTTTTCGCACTTGTGTTGGTGCAGGAAACCACTTTTGCACTTGTATTAGTGTGGAAAAAACACTTTTTGCACTTGTGATAGTGTTGAAAAACCACTTTTCGCAATTGTGTTAGTGTTGAAAAACCACTTTTCGCACTTGTGTTGGTGCAGGAAACCACTTTTGCACTTGTATTAGTGTGGGAAAACCACTTTTCGCACTTGTGTTAGTGTTGAAAAACCACTTTTCGCAATTGTGTTAGTGTTGAAAAACCACTTTTCGCACTTGTGTTGGTGCAGGAAACCACTTTTGCACTTGTATTAGTGTGGAAAAAACGCTTTTTGCACTTGTGATAGTGTTGAAAAACCACTTTTCGCACTTGTGTTAGTGTTGGAAAACCACTTTTCGCACTTGTGTTGGTGCAGGAAACCACTTTTGCACTTGTATTTGTGTGGAAAAACCACTTTTCGCACTTGTGTTAGTGTTGAAAAACCACTTTTCACACTTGTGTTAGTGTTGAAAAACCACTTTTCGCACTTGTGTTAGTGTTGAAAAACCACTTTTCGCACTTGTGTTAGTGTTGAAAAACCACTTTTCGCACTTGTGTTGGTGCAGGAAACCACTTTTGCACTTGTATTAGTGTGGAAAAACCACTTTTTGCACTTGTGTTAGTGTTGAAAAACCACTTTTCGCACTTGTGTTAGTGTTGAAAAACCACTTTTCGCACTTGTGTTGGTGCAGGAAACCACTTTTGCACTTGTATTAGTGTGGAAAAAACACTTTTTGCACTTGTGATAGTGTTGAAAAACCACTTTTCGCACTTGTGTTAGTGTTGAAAAACCACTTTTCGCACTTCTGTTGGTGCAGGAAACCACTTTTGCGCTTGTATTAGTGTGGTAAAACCACTTTTCGCACTTGTGCTAGTGTTGAAAAACCACTTTTCACACTTGTGTTAGTGTTGAAAAACCACTTTTCGCACTTGTGTTGGTACAGGAAACCACTTTTGCACTTGTATTAGTGTGGAAAAACCACTTTTCGCACTTGTTTTAGTGTTGAAAAACCACTTTCCGCACTTGTGTTAGTGTTGAAAAACCACTTTTCGCACTTGTGTTAATGTTGAAAAACCACTTTTCGCACTTGTTGGTGCAGGAAACCACTTTTGCACTTGTATTCGTGTGGAAAAACCACTTTTCGCACTTGTGTTAGTGTTGAAAAACCACTTTTCGCACTTGTGTTAATGTTGAAAAACCACTTTTCGCACTTGTTGGTGCAGGAAACCACTTTTGCACTTGTATTCGTGTTGAAAAACCACTTTTCGCACTTGTGTTAGTGTTGAAAAACCACTTTTCGCACTTGTGTTGGTGCAGGAAACCACTTTTGCACTTGTATTAGTGTGGAAAAAACGCTTTTTGCACTTGTGATAGTGTTGAAAAACCACTTTTCGCAGTTGTGTTAGTGTTGAAAAACCACTTTTCGCACTTGTGTTGGTGCAGGAAACCACTTTTGCACTTGTATTAGTGTGGAAAAACCACTTTTCACACTTGTGTTAGTGTTGAAAAACCACTTTTCGCACTTGTGTTAGTGTTGAAAAACCACTTTTCGCACTTGTGTTGGTGCAGGAAACCACTTTTGCACTTGTATTAGTGTGGAAAAAACACTTTTTGCACTTGTGATAGTGTTGAAAAACCACTTTTCGCACTTGTGTTAGTGTTGAAAAAACACTTTTCGCACTTGTGTTAGTGTTGAAAAACCACTTTTTGCACTTGTGTTGGTACAGGAAACCACTTTTGCACTTGTATTAGTGTGGAAAAAACACTTTTCGCACTTGTGTTAGTGTTGAAAAACCACTTTTCGCACTTGTGTTGGTGCAGGAAACCACTTTTGCACTTGTATTAGTGTGGAAAACCACTTTTCACACTTGTGTTAGTGTTGAAAAACCACTTTTCGTACTTGTGTTAGTGTTGAAAAACCACTTTTCGCACTTGTTAGTGTTGAAAAACCACTTTTTGCACTTGTGTTGGTGCAGGAAACCACTTTTGCACTTGTATTAGTGTGGAAAAACCACTTTTCGCACTTGTGTTAGTGTTGAAAAACCACGTTTCGCACTTGTGTTGGTGCAGGAAACCACTTTTGCACTTGTATTAGTGTGGAAAAACCACTTTTCGCACTTGTTTTAGTGTTGAAAAACCACTTTCCGCACTTGTGTTAGTGTTGAAAAACCACTTTTCGCACTTGTGTTAATGTTGAAAAACCACTTTTCGCACTTGTGTTGGTGCAGGAAACCACTTTTGCACTTGTATTCGTGTGGAAAAACCACTTTTCGCACTTGTGTTAGTGTTGAAAAACCACTTTTCGCACTTGTGTTGGTGCAGGAAACCACTTTTGCACTTGTATTAGTGTGGAAAAAACACTTTTTGCACTTGTGATAGTGTTGAAAAACGACTTTTCGCACTTGTGTTAGTGTTGAAAAACCACTTTTCGCACTTGTGTTGGTGCAGGAAACCACTTTTGCACTTGTATTAGTGTGGAAAAAACACTTTTTGCACTTGTGATAGTGTTGAAAAACCACTTTTCGCAATTGTGTTAGTGTTGAAAAACCACTTTTCGCACTTGTGTTGGTGCAGGAAACCACTTTTGCACTTGTATTAGTGTGGAAAAACCACTTTTCGCACTTGTGTTAGTGTTGAAAAACCGCTTTTCGCACTTGTGTTAGTGTTGAAAAACCACTTTTCGCACTTGTGTTGGTGCAGGAAACCACTTTTGCACTTGTATTAGTGTGGAAAAACCACTTTTCACACTTGTGTTAGTGTTGAAAAACCACTTTTCGCACTTGTGTTAGTGTTGAAAAACCACTTTTCGCACTTGTGTTAGTGTTGAAAAACCACTTTTCGCACTTGTGTTGGTGCAGGAAACCACTTTTGCACTTGTATTAGTGTGGAAAACCACTTTTCGCACTTGTGTTAGTGTTGAAAAACCACTTTTCGCACTTGTGTTGGTGCAGGAAACCACTTTTGCACTTGTATTAGTGTGGAAAAACCACTTTTCGCACTTTGTTAGTGTTGAAAAACCACGTTTCGCACTTGTGTTGGTGCAGGAAACCACTTTTGCACTTGTATTAGTGTGGAAAAACCACTTTTCGCACTTGTTTTAGTGTTGAAAAACCACTTTCCGCACTTGTGTTAGTGTTGAAAAACCACTTTTCGCACTTGTGTTAATGTTGAAAAACCACTTTTCGCACTTGGTGGTGCAGGAAACCACTTTTGCACTTGTATTCGTGTGGAAAAACCACTTTTCGCACTTGTGTTAGTGTTGAAAAACCACTTTTCGCACTTGTGTTGGTGCAGGAAACCACTTTTGCACTTGTATTAGTGTGGAAAAAACACTTTTTGCACTTGTGATAGTGTTGAAAAACCACTTTTCGCACTTGTGTTAGTGTTGAAAAACCACTTTTTGCACTTGTCTTGGTGCAGGAAACCACTTTTGCACTTGTATTAGTGTGGAAAAAACACTTTTCACACTTGTGTTAGTGTTGAAAAACCACTTTTCGCACTTGTGTTAGTGTTGAAAAACCACTTTTCGCACTTGTGTTGGTGCAGGAAACCACTTTTGCACTTGTATTCGTGTGGCAAAACCACTTTTCGCACTTGTGTTAGTGTTGAAAAACCACTTTTCGCACTTGTGTTGGTGCAGGAAACCACTTTTGCACTTGTATTAGTGTGGAAAAAACACTTTTTGCACTTGTGATAGTGTTGAAAAACCACTTTTCGCAATTGTGTTAGTGTTGAAAAACCACTTTTCGCACTTGTGTTGGTGCGGGAAACCACTTTTGCACTTGTATTAGTGTGGGAAAACCACTTTTCGCACTTGTGTTAGTGTTGAAAAACCACTTTTCGCAATTGTGTTAGTGTTGAAAAACCACTTTTCGCACTTGTGTTGGTGCAGGAAACCACTTTTGCACTTGTATTAGTGTGGAAAAAACGCTTTTTGCACTTGTGATAGTGTTGAAAAACCACTTTTCGCACTTGTGTTAGTGTTGGAAAACCACTTTTCGCACTTGTGTTGGTGCAGGAAACCACTTTTGCACTTGTATTTGTGTGGAAAAACCACTTTTCGCACTTGTGTTAGTGTTGAAAAACCACTTTTCACACTTGTGTTAGTGTTGAAAAACCACTTTTCGCACTTGTGTTAGTGTTGAAAAACCACTTTTCGCACTTGTGTTAGTGTTGAAAAACCACTTTTCGCACTTGTGTTGGTGCAGGAAACCACTTTTGCACTTGTATTAGTGTGGAAAAACCACTTTTTGCACTTGTGTTAGTGTTGAAAAACCACTTTTCGCACTTGTGTTAGTGTTGAAAAACCACTTTTCGCACTTGTGTTGGTGCAGGAAACCACTTTTGCACTTGTATTAGTGTGGAAAAAACACTTTTTGCACTTGTGATAGTGTTGAAAAACCACTTTTCGCACTTGTGTTAGTGTTGAAAAACCACTTTTCGCACTTCTGTTGGTGCAGGAAACCACTTTTGCGCTTGTATTAGTGTGGTAAAACCACTTTTCGCACTTGTGCTAGTGTTGAAAAACCACTTTTCACACTTGTGTTAGTGTTGAAAAACCACTTTTCGCACTTGTGTTGGTGCAGGAAACCACTTTTGCACTTGTATTAGTGTGGAAAAACCACTTTTCTCACTTGTGTTAGTGTTGAAAAACCACTTTTCGCACTTGTGTTCGTGTTGAAAAACCACTTTTCGCACTTGTGTTAGTGTTGAAAAACCACTTTTCGTACTTTTGTTCGTGTTGAAAAACCACTTTTCGCACTTTTGTTAGTGTTGAATAACCACTTTTCGCACTTGTGTTGGTGCAGGAAACCACTTTTGCACTTGTATTAGTGTGGAAAAAACACTTTTTGCACTTTTGATAGTGTTGAAAAATCATTTTTCGCACTTGTGTTAGTGTTGAAAAACCACTTTTCGCACTTGTGTTGGTGCAGGAAACCACTTTTGCACTTGTATTAGTGTGGAAAAACCACTTTTCTCACTTGTGTTAGTGTTGAAAAACCACTTTTCGCACTTGTGTTAGTGTTGAAAAACCACTTTTAGCACTTGTGTTAATGTTGAAAAACCACTTTTCGCACTTGTGTTGGTGCAGGAAACCACTTTTGCACTTGTATTAGTGTGGAAAAAACCACTTTTCGCACTTGTGTTAGTGTTGAAAAACCACTTTTCGCACTAGTGTTAGTGTTGAAAAACCACTTTTCGGACTTGTGTTAGTATTGAAAAACCACTTTTTGCACTTGTCTTGGTGCAGGAAACCACTTTTGCACTTGTATTAGTGTGGAAAAAACACTTTTCGCACTTGTGTTAGTGTTGAAAAACCACTTTTCGCACTTGTGTTAGTGTTGAAAAACCACTTTTCGCACTTGTGTTGGTGCAGGAAACCACTTTTGCACTTGTATTAGTGTGGGAAAACCACTTTTCGCACTTGTGTTAGTGTTGAAAAACCACTTTTCGCACTTGTGTTAGTGTTGAAAAACCACTTTTCGCACTTGTGTTAGTGTTGAAAAACCACTTTTCGCACTTGTGTTGGTGCAGGAAACCACTTTTGCACTTGTATTCGTGTGGCAAAACCACTTTTCGCACTTGTGTTAGTGTTGAAAAACCACTTTTCGCACTTGTGTTGGTGCAGGAAACCACTTTTGCACTTGTATTAGTGTGGAAAAACCACTTTTTGCACTTGTGTTAGTGTTGAAAAACCACTTTTCGCACTTGTGTTAGTGTTGAAAAACCACTTTTCGCACTTGTGTTGGTGCAGGAAACCACTTTTGCACTTGTATTAGTGTGGAAAAAACACTTTTTGCACTTGTGATAGTGTTGAAAAACCACTTTTCGCACTTGTGTTAGTGTTGAAAAACCACTTTTCGCACTTCTGTTGGTGCAGGAAACCACTTTTGCGCTTGTATTAGTGTGGTAAAACCACTTTTCGCACTTGTGCTAGTGTTGAAAAACCACTTTTCACACTTGTGTTAGTGTTGAAAAACCACTTTTCGCACTTGTGTTGGTGCAGGAAACCACTTTTGCACTTGTATTAGTGTGGAAAAACCACTTTTCTCACTTGTGTTAGTGTTGAAAAACCACTTTTCGCACTTGTGTTCGTGTTGAAAAACCACTTTTCGCACTTGTGTTAGTGTTGAAAAACCACTTTTCGTACTTTTGTTCGTGTTGAAAAACCACTTTTCGCACTTTTGTTAGTGTTGAATAACCACTTTTCGCACTTGTGTTGGTGCAGGAAACCACTTTTGCACTTGTATTAGTGTGGAAAAAACACTTTTTGCACTTTTGATAGTGTTGAAAAATCATTTTTCGCACTTGTGTTAGTGTTGAAAAACCACTTTTCGCACTTGTGTTGGTGCAGGAAACCACTTTTGCACTTGTATTAGTGTGGAAAAACCACTTTTCTCACTTGTGTTAGTGTTGAAAAACCACTTTTCGCACTTGTGTTAGTGTTGAAAAACCACTTTTAGCACTTGTGTTAATGTTGAAAAACCACTTTTCGCACTTGTGTTGGTGCAGGAAACCACTTTTGCACTTGTATTAGTGTGGAAAAAACCACTTTTCGCACTTGTGTTAGTGTTGAAAAACCACTTTTTCGCACTAGTGTTAGTGTTGAAAAACCACTTTTCGGACTTGTGTTAGTATTGAAAAACCACTTTTTGCACTTGTCTTGGTGCAGGAAACCACTTTTGCACTTGTATTAGTGTGGAAAAAACACTTTTCGCACTTGTGTTAGTGTTGAAAAACCACTTTTCGCACTTGTGTTAGTGTTGAAAAACCACTTTTCGCACTTGTGTTGGTGCAGGAAACCACTTTTGCACTTGTATTAGTGTGGGAAAACCACTTTTCGCACTGTGTTAGTGTTGAAAAACCACTTTTCGCACTTGTGTTAGTGTTGAAAAAACCACTTCTCGCACTTGTGTTGGTGCAGGAAACCACTTTTGCACTTGTATTAGTGTGGAAAAAAACGCTTTTTGCACTTGTGATAATGTTGAAAAACCACTTTTCGCAGTTGTGTTAGTGTTGAAAAACCACTTTTCGCACTTGTGTTGGTGCAGGAAACCACTTTTGCACTTGTATTAGTGTGGAAAAACCACTTTTCCACACTTGTGTTAGTGTTGAAAAACCACTTTTCGCAATTGTGTTAGTGTTGAAAAACCACTTTTCGCACTTGTGTTGGTGCAGGAAAACCACTTTTGCACTTGTATTAGTGGTGGAAAAACCACTTTTCTCACTTGTGTTTAGTGTGAAAAACCACTTTTCGCACTTGTGTTCGTGTTGAAAAACCACTTTTCGCACTTGTGTTTAGTGTTGAAAAACCACTTTTCGTACTTTTGTTCGTGTTGAAAAACCACTTTTCGCACTTTTGTTAGTGTTGAATAACCACTTTTCGCACTTGTGTTGGTGCAGGGAAACCACTTTTGCACTTGTATTAGTGTGGAAAAAACACTTTTTGCACTTTTGATAGTGTTGAAAAAATCATTTTTCGCACTTGTGTTAGTGTTGAAAAACCACTTTTCGCACTTGTGTTGGTGCAGGAAACCACTTTTGCACTTGTATTAGTGTGGAAAAACCACTTTTCTCACTTGTGTTAGTGTTGAAAAACCACTTTTCGCACTTGTGTTAGTGTTGAAAAACCACTTTTAGCACTTGTGTTAATGTTGAAAAACCACTTTTCGCACTTGTGTTGGTGCAGGAAACCACTTTTGCACTTGTATTAGTGTGGAAAAACCACTTTTCTCACTTGTATTAGTGTGGAAAAAACACTTTTTGCACTTGTGTTAGTGTTGAAAAATCATTTTTCGCACTTGTGTTAGTGTTGAAAAACCACTTTTCGCACTTGTGTTGGTGCAGGAAACCACTTTTGCACTTGTATTAGTGTGGAAAAACCACTTTTCTCACTTGTGTTAGTGTTGAAAAAACCACTTTTCGCACTTGTGTTAGTGTTGAAAAACCACTTTTAGCACTTGTGTTAATGTTGAAAAACCACTTTCGCACTTGTGTTGGTGCAGGAAAACCACTTTTGCACTTGTATTAGTGTGGAAAAAAACCACTTTTCGCACTTGTGTTAGTGTTGAAAAACCACTTTCGCACTAGTGTTAGTGTTGAAAAACCACCTTTTCGGACTTGTGTTAGTATTGAAAAACCACTTTTTTGCACTTGTCTTGGTGCAGGAAACCACTTTTGCACTTGTATTAGTGTGGAAAAAACACTTTTCGCACTTGTGTTAGTGTTGAAAAAACCACTTTTTCGCACTTGTGTTAGTGTTGAAAAACCACTTTTCGCACTTGTGTTGGTGCAGGAAACCACTTTTGCACTTGTATTAGTGTGGGAAAACCACTTTCGCAACTTGTGTTAGTGTTGAAAAACCACTTTTTCGCACTTGTGTTAGTGTTGAAAAACCACTTTTCGCACTTGTGTTGGTGCAGGAAAACCACTTTTGCACTTGTATTAGTGTGGAAAAAAACGCTTTTTTGCACTTGTGATAATGTTGAAAAAACCACTTTTCGCAGTTGTGTTAGTGTTGAAAAACCACTTTTCGCACTTGTGTTGGTGCAGGAAACCACTTTTGCACTTGTATTAGTGTGGAAAAACCACTTTTCACACTTGTGTTAGTGTTGAAAAACCACTTTTCGCAATTGTGTTAGTGTTGAAAAACCACTTTTCGCACTTGTGTTGGTGCAGGAAACCACTTTTGCACTTGTATTTGTGTGGAAAAACCACTTTTCGCACTTGTGTTAGTGTTGAAAAACCACTTTTCACACTTGTGTTAGTGTTGAAAAACCACTTTTCGCACTTGTGTTAGTGTTGAAAAAACCACTTTTCGCACTTGTGTTAGTGTTGAAAAACCACTTTTCGCACTTGTGTTGGTGCAGGAAACCACTTTTGCACTTGTATTAGTGTGGAAAAACCACTTTTTGCACTTGTGTTAGTGCGAAAAACCACTTTTCGCACTTGTGTTAGTGTTGAAAAACCACTTTTCGCACTTGTGTTGGTGCAGGAAACCACTTTTGCACTTGTATTAGTGTGGAAAAAACACTTTTTGCACTTGTGATAGTGTTGAAAAACCACTTTTCGCACTTGTGTTAGTGTTGAAAAACCACTTTTCGCACTTCTGTTGTGCAGGAAACCACTTTTGCGCTTGTATTAGTGTGGTAAAACCACTTTTCGCACTTGTGCTAGTGTTGAAAAACCACTTTTCACACTTGTGTTAGTGTTGAAAAACCACTTTTCGCACTTGTGTTGGTGCAGGAAACCACTTTTGCACTTGTATTAGTGTGGAAAAACCACTTTTCTCACTTGTGTTAGTGTTGAAAAAACCACTTTTCGCACTTGTGTTCGTGTTGAAAAACCACTTTTCGCACTTGTGTTAGTGTTGAAAAACCACTTTTCGTACTTTTGTTCGTGTTGAAAAACCACTTTTCGCACTTTTGTTAGTGTTGAATAACCACTTTTCGCACTTGTGTTGGTGCAGGAAACCACTTTTGCACTTGTATTAGTGTGGAAAAAACACTTTTTGCACTTTTGATAGTGTTGAAAAATCATTTTTCGCACTTGTGTTAGTGTTGAAAAACCACTTTTCGCACTTGTGTTGGTGCAGGAAACCACTTTTGCACTTGTATTAGTGTGGAAAAACCACTTTTCTCACTTGTGTTAGTGTTGAAAAACCACTTTTCGCACTTGTGTTAGTGTTGAAAAACCACTTTTAGCACTTGTGTTAATGTTGAAAAACCACTTTTCGCACTTGTGTTGGTGCAGGAAACCACTTTTGCACTTGTATTAGTGTGGAAAAAACCACTTTTCGCACTTGTGTTAGTGTTGAAAAACCACTTTTCGCACTAGTGTTAGTGTTGAAAAACCACTTTTCGGACTTGTGTTAGTATTGAAAAACCACTTTTTGCACTTGTCTTGGTGCAGGAAACCACTTTTGCACTTGTATTAGTGTGGAAAAAACACTTTTCGCACTTGTGTTAGTGTTGAAAAACCACTTTTCGCACTTGTGTTAGTGTTGAAAAACCACTTTTCGCACTTGTGTTGGTGCAGGAAACCACTTTTGCACTTGTATTAGTGTGGGAAAACCACTTTTCGCACTTGTGTTAGTGTTGAAAAACCACTTTTCGCACTTGTGTTAGTGTTGAAAAACCACTTTTCGCACTTGTGTTGGTGCAGGAAACCACTTTTGCACTTGTATTAGTGTGGAAAAAACGCTTTTTGCACTTGTGATAGTGTTGAAAAACCACTTTTCGCAGTTGTGTTAGTGTTGAAAAACCACTTTTCGCACTTGTGTTGGTGCAGGAAACCACTTTTGCACTTGTATTAGTGTGGAAAAACCACTTTTCACACTTGTGTTAGTGTTGAAAAACCACTTTTCGCACTTGTGTTAGTGTTGAAAAACCACTTTTCGCACTTGTGTTGGTCCAGGAAACCACTTTTGCACTTGTATTAGTGTGGAAAAAACACTTTTTGCACTTGTGATAGTGTTGAAAAACCACTTTTCGCACTTGTGTTAGTGTTGAAAAAACACTTTTCGCACTTGTGTTAGTGTTGAAAAACCACTTTTTGCACTTGTGTTGGTACAGGAAACCACTTTTGCACTTGTATTAGTGTGGAAAAAACACTTTTCGCACTTGTGTTAGTGTTGAAAAACCACTTTTCGCACTTGTGTTGGTGCAGGAAACCACTTTTCGCACTTGTGTTGGTGCAGGAAACCACTTTTGCACTTGTATTAGTGTGGAAAAAACACTTTTTGCACTTTTGATAGTGTTGAAAAATCATTTTTCGCACTTGTGTTAGTGTTGAAAAACCACTTTTCGCACTTGTGTTAGTGTTGAAAAACCACTTTTCGCACTTGTGTTAGTGTTGAAAAACCACTTTTCGCACTTGTGTTGGTGCAGGAAACCACTTTTGCACTTGTATTAGTGTGGAAAAAACGCTTTTTGCACTTGTGATAGTGTTGAAAAACCACTTTTCGCACTTGTGTTAGTGTTGAAAAACCACTTTTCGCACTTGTGTTAGTGTTGAAAAACCACTTTTCGCACTTGTATTGGTACAGGAAACCACTTTTGCACTTGTATTAGTGTGGAAAAAACACTTTTCGCACTTGTGTTAGTGTTGAAAAACCACTTTTCGCACTTGTGTTGGTACAGGAAACCACTTTTGCACTTGTATTAGTGTGTAAAAAACACTTTTCGCACTTGTGATAGTGTTGAAAAACCACTTTTCGCACTTGTGTTAGTGTTGAAAAACCACTTTTCGCACTTGTGTTGGTGCAGGAAACCACTTTTGCACTTGTATTTGTGTGGAAAAACCACTTTTCGCACTTGTGTTAGTGTTGAAAAACCACTTTTCACACTTGTGTTAGTGTTGAAAAACCACTTTTCGCACTTGTGTTAGTGTTGAAAAACCACTTTTCGCACTTGTGTTAGTGTTGAAAAACCACTTTTCGCACTTGTGTTGGTGCAGGAAACCACTTTTGCACTTGTATTAGTGTCGAAAAACCACTTTTCGCACTTGTGTTAGTGTTGAAAAACCACTTTTCGCACTTGTGTTGGTGCAGGAAACCACTTTTGCACTTGTATTAGTGTGGAAAAACCACTTTTCGCACTTTGTTAGTGTTGAAAAACCACGTTTCGCACTTGTGTTGGTGCAGGAAACCACTTTTGCACTTGTATTAGTGTGGAAAAACCACTTTTCGCACTTGTTTTAGTGTTGAAAGACCACTTTCCGCACTTGTGTTAGTGTTGAAAAACCACTTTTCGCACTTGTGTTAATGTTGAAAAACCACTTTTCGCACTTGTTGGTGCAGGAAACCACTTTTGCACTTGTATTCGTGTGGCAAAACCACTTTTCGCACTTGTGTTCGTGTTGAAAAACCACTTTTCGCACTTGTGTTAGTGTTGAAAAACCACTTTTCGCACTTGTGTTAGTGTTGAAAAACCACTTTTCGCACTTGTGTTGGTGCAGGAAACCACTTTTGCACTTGTATTAGTGTGGAAAAAACACTTTTTGCACTTGTGATAGTGTTGAAAAACCACTTTTCGCACTTGTGTTAGTGTTGAAAAACCACTTTTCGCACTTCTGTTGGTGCAGGAAACCACTTTTGCGCTTGTATTAGTGTGGTAAAACCACTTTTCGCACTTGTGCTAGTGTTGAAAAACCACTTTTCACACTTGTGTTAGTGTTGAAAAACCACTTTTCGCACTTGTGTTGGTGCAGGAAACCACTTTTGCACTTGTATTAGTGTGGAAAAACCACTTTTCTCACTTGTGTTAGTGTTGAAAAACCACTTTTCGCACTTGTGTTCGTGTTGAAAAACCACTTTTCGCACTTGTGTTAGTGTTGAAAAACCACTTTTCGTACTTTTGTTCGTGTTGAAAAACCACTTTTCGCACTTTTGTTAGTGTTGAATAACCACTTTTCGCACTTGTGTTGGTGCAGGAAACCACTTTTGCACTTGTATTAGTGTGGAAAAAACACTTTTTGCACTTTTGATAGTGTTGAAAAATCATTTTTCGCACTTGTGTTAGTGTTGAAAAACCACTTTTCGCACTTGTGTTGGTGCAGGAAACCACTTTTGCACTTGTATTAGTGTGGAAAAACCACTTTTCTCACTTGTGTTAGTGTTGAAAAACCACTTTTCGCACTTGTGTTAGTGTTGAAAAACCACTTTTAGCACTTGTGTTAATGTTGAAAAACCACTTTTCGCACTTGTGTTGGTGCAGGAAACCACTTTTGCACTTGTATTAGTGTGGAAAAAACCACTTTTCGCACTTGTGTTAGTGTTGAAAAACCACTTTTCGCACTAGTGTTAGTGTTGAAAAACCACTTTTCGGACTTGTGTTAGTATTGAAAAACCACTTTTTGCACTTGTCTTGGTGCAGGAAACCACTTTTGCACTTGTATTAGTGTGGAAAAAACACTTTTCGCACTTGTGTTAGTGTTGAAAAACCACTTTTCGCACTTGTGTTAGTGTTGAAAAACCACTTTTCGCACTTGTGTTGGTGCAGGAAACCACTTTTGCACTTGTATTAGTGTGGGAAAACCACTTTTCGCACTTGTGTTAGTGTTGAAAAACCACTTTTCGCACTTGTGTTAGTGTTGAAAAACCACTTTTCGCACTTGTGTTGGTGCAGGAAACCACTTTTGCACTTGTATTAGTGTGGAAAAAACGCTTTTTGCACTTGTGATAGTGTTGAAAAACCACTTTTCGCAGTTGTGTTAGTGTTGAAAAACCACTTTTCGCACTTGTGTTGGTGCAGGAAACCACTTTTGCACTTGTATTAGTGTGGAAAAACCACTTTTCACACTTGTGTTAGTGTTGAAAAACCACTTTTCGCACTTGTGTTAGTGTTGAAAAACCACTTTTCGCACTTGTGTTGGTGCAGGAAACCACTTTTGCACTTGTATTAGTGTGGAAAAAACACTTTTTGCACTTGTGATAGTGTTGAAAAACCACTTTTCGCACTTGTGTTAGTGTTGAAAAAACACTTTTCGCACTTGTGTTAGTGTTGAAAAACCACTTTTTGCACTTGTGTTGGTACAGGAAACCACTTTTGCACTTGTATTAGTGTGGAAAAAACACTTTTCGCACTTGTGTTAGTGTTGAAAAACCACTTTTCGCACTTGTGTTGGTGCAGGAAACCACTTTTGCACTTGTATTAGTGTGGAAAACCACTTTTCGCACTTGTGTTAGTGTTGAAAAACCACTTTTCGTACTTGTGTTAGTGTTGAAAAACCACTTTTCGCACTTGTTAGTGTTGAAAAACCACTTTTTGCACTTGTGTTGGTGCAGGAAACCACTTTTGCACTTGTATTAGTGTGGAAAAACCACTTTTCGCACTTGTGTTAGTGTTGAAAAACCACGTTTCGCACTTGTGTTGGTGCAGGAAACCACTTTTGCACTTGTATTAGTGTGGAAAAACCACTTTTCGCACTTGTTTTAGTGTTGAAAAACCACTTTCCGCACTTGTGTTAGTGTTGAAAAACCACTTTTCGCACTTGTGTTAATGTTGAAAAACCACTTTTCGCACTTGTGTTGGTGCAGGAAACCACTTTTGCACTTGTATTCGTGTGGAAAAACCACTTTTCGCACTTGTGTTAGTGTTGAAAAACCACTTTTCGCACTTGTGTTGGTGCAGGAAACCACTTTTGCACTTGTATTAGTGTGGAAAAAACACTTTTTGCACTTGTGATAGTGTTGAAAAACCACTTTTCGCACTTGTGTTAGTGTTGAAAAACCACTTTTCGCACTTGTGTTGGTGCAGGAAACCACTTTTGCACTTGTATTAGTGTGGAAAAAACACTTTTTGCACTTGTGATAGTGTTGAAAAACCACTTTTCGCAATTGTGTTAGTGTTGAAAAACCACTTTTCGCACTTGTATTGGTGCAGGAAACCACTTTTGCACTTGTATTAGTGTGGAAAAACCACTTTTCGCACTTGTGTTAGTGTTGAAAAACCGCTTTTCGCACTTGTGTTAGTGTTGAAAAACCACTTTTCGCACTTGTGTTGGTGCAGGAAACCACTTTTGCACTTGTATTAGTGTGGAAAAAACACTTTTTGCACTTGTGATAGTGTTGAAAAACCACTTTTCGCACTTGTGTTAGTGTTGAAAAACCACTTTTCGCACTTGTGTTAGTGTTGAAAAACTACTTTTCGCACTTGTGTTGGTGCAGGAAACCACTTTTGCACTTGTATTAGTGTGGAAAAAACCACTTTTCGCACTTGTGTTAGTGTTGAAAAACCACTTTTCGCACTTGTGTTGGTGCAGGAAACCACTTTTGCACTTGTATTAGTGTGGAAAAAACACTTTTTGCACTTGTGATAGTGTTGAAAAACCACTTTTCGCACTTGTGTTAGTGTTGAAAAACCACTTTTCGCACTTGTGTTAGTGTTGAAAAACCACTTTTCGCACTTGTGTTGGTGCAGGAAACCACTTTTGCACTTGTATTAGTGTGGAAAAACCACTTTTCGCACTTGTGTTAGTGTTGAAAAACCGCTTTTCGCACTTGTGTTAGTGTTGAAAAACCACTTTTCGCACTTGTGTTGGTGCAGGAAACCACTTTTGCACTTGTATTAGTGTGGAAAAAACACTTTTTGCACTTGTGATAGTGTTGAAAAACCACTTTTCGCACTTGTGTTAGTGTTGAAAAACCACTTTTCGCACTTGTGTTAGTGTTGAAAAACCACTTTTCGCACTTGTGTTGGTACAGGAAACCACTTTTGCACTTGTATTAGTGTGGAAAAAACACTTTTCGCACTTGTGTTAGTGTTGAAAAACCACTTTTCGCACTTGTGTTGGTACAGGAAACCACTTTTGCACTTGTATTAGTGTGAAAAAACACTTTTCGCACTTGTGATAGTGTTGAAAAACCACTTTTCGCACTTGTGTTAGTGTTGAAAAACCACTTTTCGCACTTGTGTTGGTGCAGGAAACCACTTTTGCACTTGTATTAGTGTGGAAAAACCACTTTTCGCACTTGTGTTAGTGTTGAAAAACCACTTTTCGCACTTGTGTTGGTGCAGGAAACCACTTTTGCACTTGTATTAGTGTGGAAAAACCACTTTTCGCACTTGTGTTAGTGTTGAAAAACCACTTTTCACACTTGTGTTAGTGTTGAAAAACCACTTTTCGCACTTGTGTTAGTGTTGAAAAACCACTTTTCGCACTTGTGTTAGTGTTGAAAAACCACTTTTCGCACTTGTGTTGGTGCAGGAAACCACTTTTGCACTTGTATTAGTGTGGAAAACCACTTTTCGCACTTGTGTTAGTGTTGAAAAACCACTTTTCGCACTTGTGTTGGTGCAGGAAACCACTTTTGCACTTGTATTAGTGTGGAAAAACCACTTTTCGCACTTTGTTAGTGTTGAAAAACCACGTTTCGCACTTGTGTTGGTGCAGGAAACCACTTTTGCACTTGTATTAGTGTGGAAAAACCACTTTTCGCACTTGTTTTAGTGTTGAAAAACCACTTTTCGCACTTGTGTTAGTGTTGAAAAACCACTTTTCGCACTTGTTGGTGCAGGAAACCACTTTTGCACTTGCATTCGTGTGGAAAAACCACTTTTCGCACTTGTGTTAGTGTTGAAAAACCACTTTTCGCACTTGTGTTGGTGCAGGAAACCACTTTTGCACTTGTATTAGTGTGGAAAAAACACTTTTTGCACTTGTGATAGTGTTGAAAAACCACTTTTCGCACTTGTGTTAGTGTTGAAAAACCACTTTTTGCACTTGTCTTGGTGCAGGAAACCACTTTTGCACTTGTATTAGTGTGGAAAAAACACTTTTCACACTTGTGTTAGTGTTGAAAAACCACTTTTCGCACTTGTGTTAGTGTTGAAAAACCACTTTTCGCACTTGTGTTGGTGCAGGAAACCACTTTTGCACTTGTATTCGTGTGGCAAAACCACTTTTCGCACTTGTGTTAGTGTTGAAAAACCACTTTTCGCACTTGTGTTGGTGCAGGAAACCACTTTTGCACTTGTATTAGTGTGGAAAAAACACTTTTTGCACTTGTGATAGTGTTGAAAAACCACTTTTCGCAATTGTGTTAGTGTTGAAAAACCACTTTTCGCACTTGTGTTGGTGCAGGAAACCACTTTTGCACTTGTATTAGTGTGGGAAAACCACTTTTCGCACTTGTGTTAGTGTTGAAAAACCACTTTTCGCAATTGTGTTAGTGTTGAAAAACCACTTTTCGCACTTGTGTTGGTGCAGGAAACCACTTTTGCACTTGTATTAGTGTGGAAAAAACGCTTTTTGCACTTGTGATAGTGTTGAAAAACCACTTTTCGCACTTGTGTTAGTGTTGGAAAACCACTTTTCGCACTTGTGTTGGTGCAGGAAACCACTTTTGCACTTGTATTTGTGTGGAAAAACCACTTTTCGCACTTGTGTTAGTGTTGAAAAACCACTTTTCACACTTGTGTTAGTGTTGAAAAACCACTTTTCGCACTTGTGTTAGTGTTGAAAAACCACTTTCCGCACTTGTGTTAGTGTTGAAAAACCACTTTTCGCACTTGTGTTAATGTTGAAAAACCACTTTTCGCACTTGTTGGTGCAGGAAACCACTTTTGCACTTGTATTCGTGTGGAAAAACCACTTTTCGCACTTGTGTTAGTGTTGAAAAACCACTTTTCGCACTTGTGTTGGTGCAGGAAACCACTTTTGCACTTGTATTAGTGTGGAAAAAACACTTTTTGCACTTGTGATAGTGTTGAAAAACCACTTTTCGCACTTGTGTTAGTGTTGAAAAACCACTTTTTGCACTTGTCTTGGTGCAGGAAACCACTTTTGCACTTGTATTAGTGTGGAAAAAACACTTTTCGCACTTGTGTTAGTGTTGAAAAACCACTTTTCGCACTTGTGTTAGTGTTGAAAAACCACTTTTCGCACTTGTGTTGGTGCAGGAAACCACTTTTGCACTTGTATTCGTGTGGCAAAACCACTTTTCGCACTTGTGTTAGTGTTGAAAAACCACTTTTCGCACTTGTGTTGGTGCAGGAAACCACTTTTGCACTTGTATTAGTGTGGAAAAAACACTTTTTGCACTTGTGATAGTGTTGAAAAACCACTTTTCGCAATTGTGTTAGTGTTGAAAAACCACTTTTCGCACTTGTGTTGGTGCAGGAAACCACTTTTGCACTTGTATTAGTGTGGGAAAACCACTTTTCGCACTTGTGTTAGTGTTGAAAAACCACTTTTCGCAATTGTGTTAGTGTTGAAAAACCACTTTTCGCACTTGTGTTGGTGCAGGAAACCACTTTTGCACTTGTATTAGTGTGGAAAAAACGCTTTTTGCACTTGTGATAGTGTTGAAAAACCACTTTTCGCACTTGTGTTAGTGTTGGAAAACCACTTTTCGCACTTGTGTTGGTGCAGGAAACCACTTTTGCACTTGTATTTGTGTGGAAAAACCACTTTTCGCACTTGTGTTAGTGTTGAAAAACCACTTTTCACACTTGTGTTAGTGTTGAAAAACCACTTTTCGCACTTGTGTTAGTGTTGAAAAACCACTTTTCGCACTTGTGTTAGTGTTGAAAAACCACTTTTCGCACTTGTGTTGGTGCAGGAAACCACTTTTGCACTTGTATTAGTGTGGAAAAACCACTTTTTGCACTTGTGTTAGTGTTGAAAAACCACTTTTCGCCTTGTGTTGGTGCAGGAAACCACTTTTGCACTTGTATTAGTGTGGAAAAACCACTTTTCGCACTTTGTTAGTGTTGAAAAACCACGTTTCGCACTTGTGTTGGTTCAGGAAACCACTTTTGCACTTGTATTAGTGTGGAAAAACCACTTTTCGCACTTGTTTTAGTGTTGAAAAACCACTTTCCGCACTTGTGTTAGTGTTGAAAAACCACTTTTTGCACTTGTGTTAATGTTGAAAAACCACTTTTCGCACTTGTTGGTGCAGGAAACCACTTTTGCACTTGTATTCGTGTGGAAAAACCACTTTTCGCACTTGTGTTCGTGTTGAAAAACCACTTTTCGCACTTGTGTTAGTGTTGAAAAACCACTTTTCGCACTTGTGTTAGTGTTGAAAAACCACTTTTCGCACTTGTGTTGGTGCAGGAAACCACTTTTGCACTTGTATTAGTGTGGAAAAAACACTTTTTGCACTTGTGATAGTGTTGAAAAACCACTTTTCGCACTTGTGTTAGTGTTGAAAAACCACTTTTCGCACTTCTGTTGGTGCAGGAAACCACTTTTGCGCTTGTATTAGTGTGGTAAAACCACTTTTCTCACTTGTGTTAGTGTTGAAAAACCACTTTTCGCACTTGTGTTCGTGTTGAAAAACCACTTTTCGCACTTGTGTTAGTGTTGAAAAACCACTTTTCGCACTTTTGTTAGTGTTGAAAAACCACTTTTCGCACTTTTGTTAGTGTTGAAAAACCACTTTTCGCACTTGTGTTGGTGCAGGAAACCACTTTTGCACTTGTATTAGTGTGGAAAAAACACTTTTTGCACTTTTGATAGTGTTGAAAAATCATTTTTCGCACTTGTGTTAGTGTTGAAAAACCACTTTTCGCACTTGTGTTGGTGCAGGAAACCACTTTTGCACTTGTATTAGTGTGGAAAAACCACTTTTCTCACTTGTGTTAGTGTTGAAAAACCACTTTTCGCACTTGTGTTAGTGTTGAAAAACCACTTTTAGCACTTGTGTTAATGTTGAAAAACCACTTTTCGCACTTGTGTTGGTGCAGGAAACCACTTTTGCACTTGTATTAGTGTGGAAAAACCACTTTTCGCACTTGTGTTAGTGTTGAAAAACCACTTTTCGCAATTGTGTTGGTGCAGGAAACCACTTTTGCACTTGTATTAGTGTGGGAAAACCACTTTTCGCACTTGTGTTAGTGTTGAAAAACCACTTTTCGCACTTGTGTTAGTGTTGAAAAACCACTTTTCGCACTTGTGTTGGTGCAGGAAACCACTTTTGCACTTGTATTAGTGTGGAAAAAACGCTTTTTGCACTTGTGTTGGTGCAGGAAACCACTTTTGCGCTTGTATTAGTGTGGTAAAACCACTTTTCGCACTTGTGTTAGTGTTGAAAAACCACTTTTCGCACTTGTGTTCGTGTTGAAAAACCACTTTTCGCACTTGTGTTAGTGTTGAAAAACCACTTTTCGTACTTTTGTTCGTGTTGAAAAACCACTTTTCGCACTTTTGTTAGTGTTGAATAACCACTTTTCGCTCTTGTGTTGGTGCAGGAAACCACTTTTGCACTTGTATTAGTGTGGAAAAAACACTTTTTGCACTTTTGATAGTGTTGAAAAATCATTTTTCGCACTTGTGTTAGTGTTGAAAAACCACTTTTCGCACTTGTGTTGGTGCAGGAAACCACTTTTGCACTTGTATTAGTGTGGAAAAACCACTTTTCTCACTTGTGTTAGTGTTGAAAAACCACTTTTCGCACTTGTGTTAGTGTTGAAAAACCACTTTTAGCACTTGTGTTAATGTTGAAAAACCACTTTTCGCACTTGTGTTGGTGCAGGAAACCACTTTTGCACTTGTATTAGTGTGGAAAAAACCACTTTTCGCACTTGTGTTAGTGTTGAAAAACCACTTTTCGCACTAGTGTTAGTGTTGAAAAACCACTTTTCGGACTTGTGTTAGTATTGAAAAACCACTTTTTGCACTTGTCTTGGTGCAGGAAACCACTTTTGCACTTGTATTAGTGTGGAAAAAACACTTTTCGCACTTGTGTTAGTGTTGAAAAACCACTTTTCGCACTTGTGTTAGTGTTGAAAAACCACTTTTCGCACTTGTGTTGGTGCAGGAAACCACTTTTGCACTTGTATTAGTGTGGGAAAACCACTTTTCGCACTTGTGTTAGTGTTGAAAAACCACTTTTCGCACTTGTGTTAGTGTTGAAAAACCACTTTTCGCACTTGTGTTGGTGCAGGAAACCACTTTTGCACTTGTATTAGTGTGGAAAAAACGCTTTTTGCACTTGTGATAGTGTTGAAAAACCACTTTTCGCAGTTGTGTTAGTGTTGAAAAACCACTTTTCGCACTTGTGTTGGTGCAGGAAACCACTTTTGCACTTGTATTAGTGTGGAAAAACCACTTTTCACACTTGCGTTAGTGTTGAAAAACCACTTTTCGCACTTGTGTTAGTGTTGAAAAACCACTTTTCGCACTTGTGTTGGTGCAGGAAACCACTTTTGCACTTGTATTAGTGTGGAAAAAACACTTTTTGCACTTGTGATAGTGTTGAAAAACCACTTTTCGCACTTGTGTTAGTGTTGAAAAAACACTTTTCGCACTTGTGTTAGTGTTGAAAAACCACTTTTTGCACTTGTGTTGGTACAGGAAACCACTTTTGCACTTGTATTAGTGTGGAAAAAACACTTTTCGCACTTGTGTTAGTGTTGAAAAACCACTTTTCGCACTTGTGTTGGTGCAGGAAACCACTTTTGCACTTGTATTAGTGTGGAAAACCACTTTTCGCACTTGTGTTAGTGTTGAAAAACCACTTTTCGTACTTGTGTTAGTGTTGAAAAACCACTTTTCGCACTTGTTAGTGTTGAAAAACCACTTTTTGCACTTGTGTTGGTGCAGGAAACCACTTTTGCACTTGTATTAGTGTGGAAAAACCACTTTTCGCACTTGTGTTAGTGTTGAAAAACCACGTTTCGCACTTGTGTTGGTGCAGGAAACCACTTTTGCACTTGTATTAGTGTGGAAAAACCACTTTTCGCACTTGTTTTAGTGTTGAAAAACCACTTTCCGCACTTGTGTTAGTGTTGAAAAACCACTTTTCGCACTTGTGTTAATGTTGAAAAACCACTTTTCGCACTTGTGTTGGTGCAGGAAACCACTTTTGCACTTGTATTCGTGTGGAAAAACCACTTTTCGCACTTGTGTTAGTGTTGAAAAACCACTTTTCGCACTTGTGTTGGTGCAGGAAACCACTTTTGCACTTGTATTAGTGTGGAAAAAACACTTTTTGCACTTGTGATAGTGTTGAAAAACCACTTTTCGCACTTGTGTTAGTGTTGAAAAACCACTTTTCGCACTTGTGTTGGTGCAGGAAACCACTTTTGCACTTGTATTAGTGTGGAAAAAACACTTTTTGCACTTGTGATAGTGTTGAAAAACCACTTTTCGCAATTGTGTTAGTGTTGAAAAACCACTTTTCGCACTTGTGTTGGTGCAGGAAACCACTTTTGCACTTGTATTAGTGTGGAAAAACCACTTTTCGCACTTGTGTTAGTGTTGAAAAACCACTTTTCGCACTTGTGTTAGTGTTGAAAAACCACTTTTCGCACTTGTGTTGGTGCAGGAAACCACTTTTGCACTTGTATTAGTGTGGAAAAAACACTTTTTGCACTTGTGATAGTGTTGAAAAACCACTTTTCGCACTTGTGTTAGTGTTGAAAAACCACTTTTCGCACTTGTGTTAGTGTTGAAAAACCACTTTTCGCACTTGTGTTGGTACAGGAAACCACTTTTGCACTTGTATTAGTGTGGAAAAAACACTTTTCGCACTTGTGTTAGTGTTGAAAAACCACTTTTCGCACTTGTGTTGGTACAGGAAACCACTTTTGCACTTGTATTAGTGTGTAAAAAACACTTTTCGCACTTGTGATAGTGTTGAAAAACCACTTTTCGCACTTGTGTTAGTGTTGAAAAACCACTTTTCGCACTTGTGTTGGTGCAGGAAACCACTTTTGCACTTGTATTAGTGTGGAAAAACCACTTTTCGCACTTGTGTTAGTGTTGAAAAACCACTTTTCGCACTTGTGTTGGTGCAGGAAACCACTTTTGCACTTGTATTAGTGTGGAAAAACCACTTTTCGCACTTGTGTTAGTGTTGAAAAACCACTTTTCACACTTGTGTTAGTGTTGAAAAACCACTTTTCGCACTTGTGTTAGTGTTGAAAAACCACTTTTCGCACTTGTGTTAGTGTTGAAAAACCACTTTTCGCACTTGTGTTGGTGCAGGAAACCACTTTTGCACTTGTATTAGTGTGGAAAACCACTTTTCGCACTTGTGTTAGTGTTGAAAAACCACTTTTCGCACTTGTGTTGGTGCAGGAAACCACTTTTGCACTTGTATTAGTGTGGAAAAACCACTTTTCGCACTTTGTTAGTGTTGAAAAACCACGTTTCGCACTTGTGTTGGTGCAGGAAACCACTTTTGCACTTGTATTAGTGTGGAAAAACCACTTTTCGCACTTGTTTTAGTGTTGAAAAACCACTTTCCGCACTTGTGTTAGTGTTGAAAAACCACTTTTCGCACTTGTGTTAATGTTGAAAAACCACTTTTCGCACTTGTTGGTGCAGGAAACCACTTTTGCACTTGTATTCGTGTGGAAAAACCACTTTTCGCACTTGTGTTAGTGTTGAAAAACCACTTTTCGCACTTGTGTTGGTGCAGGAAACCACTTTTGCACTTGTATTAGTGTGGAAAAAACACTTTTTGCACTTGTGATAGTGTTGAAAAACCACTTTTCGCACTTGTGTTAGTGTTGAAAAACCACTTTTTGCACTTGTCTTGGTGCAGGAAACCACTTTTGCACTTGTATTAGTGTGGAAAAAACACTTTTCGCACTTGTGTTAGTGTTGAAAAACCACTTTTCGCACTTGTGTTAGTGTTGAAAAACCACTTTTCGCACTTGTGTTGGTGCAGGAAACCACTTTTGCACTTGTATTCGTGTGGCAAAACCACTTTTCGCACTTGTGTTAGTGTTGAAAAACCACTTTTCGCACTTGTGTTGGTGCAGGAAACCACTTTTGCACTTGTATTAGTGTGGAAAAAACACTTTTTGCACTTGTGATAGTGTTGAAAAACCACTTTTCGCAATTGTGTTAGTGTTGAAAAACCACTTTTCGCACTTGTGTTGGTGCAGGAAACCACTTTTGCACTTGTATTAGTGTGGGAAAACCACTTTTCGCACTTGTGTTAGTGTTGAAAAACCACTTTTCGCAATTGTGTTAGTGTTGAAAAACCACTTTTCGCACTTGTGTTGGTGCAGGAAACCACTTTTGCACTTGTATTAGTGTGGAAAAAACGCTTTTTGCACTTGTGATAGTGTTGAAAAACCACTTTTCGCACTTGTGTTAGTGTTGGAAAACCACTTTTCGCACTTGTGTTGGTGCAGGAAACCACTTTTGCACTTGTATTTGTGTGGAAAAACCACTTTTCGCACTTGTGTTAGTGTTGAAAAACCACTTTTCACACTTGTGTTAGTGTTGAAAAACCACTTTTCGCACTTGTGTTAGTGTTGAAAAACCACTTTTCGCACTTGTGTTAGTGTTGAAAAACCACTTTTCGCACTTGTGTTGGTGCAGGAAACCACTTTTGCACTTGTATTAGTGTGGAAAAACCACTTTTTGCACTTGTGTTAGTGTTGAAAAACCACTTTTCGCCTTGTGTTGGTGCAGGAAACCACTTTTGCACTTGTATTAGTGTGGAAAAACCACTTTTCGCACTTTGTTAGTGTTGAAAAACCACGTTTCACACTTGTGTTGGTGCAGGAAACCACTTTTGCACTTGTATTAGTGTGGAAAAACCACTTTTCGCACTTGTTTTAGTGTTGAAAAACCACTTTCCGCACTTGTGTTAGTGTTGAAAAACCACTTTTTGCACTTGTGTTAATGTTGAAAAACCACTTTTCGCACTTGTTGGTGCAGGAAACCACTTTTGCACTTGTATTCGTGTGGAAAAACCACTTTTCGCACTTGTGTTCGTGTTGAAAAACCACTTTTCGCACTTGTGTTAGTGTTGAAAAACCACTTTTCGCACTTGTGTTAGTGTTGAAAAACCACTTTTCGCACTTGTGTTGGTGCAGGAAACCACTTTTGCACTTGTATTAGTGTGGAAAAAACACTTTTTGCACTTGTGATAGTGTTGAAAAACCACTTTTCGCACTTGTGTTAGTGTTGAAAAACCACTTTTCGCACTTCTGTTGGTGCAGGAAACCACTTTTGCGCTTGTATTAGTGTGGTAAAACCACTTTTCTCACTTGTGTTAGTGTTGAAAAACCACTTTTCGCACTTGTGTTCGTGTTGAAAAACCACTTTTCGCACTTGTGTTAGTGTTGAAAAACCACTTTTCGCACTTTTGTTAGTGTTGAAAAACCACTTTTCGCACTTTTGTTAGTGTTGAAAAACCACTTTTCGCACTTGTGTTGGTGCAGGAAACCACTTTTGCACTTGTATTAGTGTGGAAAAAACACTTTTTGCACTTTTGATAGTGTTGAAAAATCATTTTTCGCACTTGTGTTAGTGTTGAAAAACCACTTTTCGCACTTGTGTTGGTGCAGGAAACCACTTTTGCACTTGTATTAGTGTGGAAAAACCACTTTTCTCACTTGTGTTAGTGTTGAAAAACCACTTTTCGCACTTGTGTTAGTGTTGAAAAACCACTTTTAGCACTTGTGTTAATGTTGAAAAACCACTTTTCGCACTTGTGTTGGTGCAGGAAACCACTTTTGCACTTGTATTAGTGTGGAAAAACCACTTTTCGCACTTGTGTTAGTGTTGAAAAACCACTTTTCGCACTTGTGTTGGTGCAGGAAACCACTTTTGCACTTGTATTAGTGTGGGAAAACCACTTTTCGCACTTGTGTTAGTGTTGAAAAACCACTTTTCGCACTTGTGTTAGTGTTGAAAAACCACTTTTCGCACTTGTGTTGGTGCAGGAAACCACTTTTGCACTTGTATTAGTGTGGAAAAAACGCTTTTTGCACTTGTGATAGTGTTGAAAAACCACTTTTCGCAGTTGTGTTAGTGTTGAAAAACCACTTTTCGCACTTGTGTTGGTGCAGGAAACCACTTTTGCACTTGTATTAGTGTGGAAAAACCACTTTTCGCACTTGTGTTAGTGTTGAAAAACCACTTGTCGCACTTGTGTTAGTGTTGAAAAACCACTTTTCGCACTTGTGTTGGTGCAGGAAACCACTTTTGCACTTGTATTAGTGTGGAAAAAACACTTTTTGCACTTGTGATAGTGTTGAAAAACCACTTTTCGCACTTGTGTTAGTGTTGAAAAACCACTTTTCGCACTTGTGTTAGTGTTGAAAAACCACTTTTTGCACTTGTGTTGGTACAGGAAACCACTTTTGCACTTGTATTAGTGTGGAAAAAACACTTTTCGCACTTGTGTTAGTGTTGAAAAACCACTTTTCGCACTTGTGTTGGTGCAGGAAACCACTTTTGCACTTGTATTAGTGTGGAAAACCACTTTTCGCACTTGTGTTAGTGTTGAAAAACCACTTTTCGTACTTGTGTTAGTGTTGAAAAACCACTTTTTGCACTTGTGTTGGTGCAGGAAACCACTTTTGCACTTGTATTAGTGTGGAAAAACCACTTTTCGCACTTGTGTTAGTGTTGAAAAACCACGTTTCGCACTTGTGTTGGTGCAGGAAACCACTTTTGCACTTGTATTAGTGTGGAAAAACCACTTTTCGCACTTGTTTTAGTGTTGAAAAACCACTTTCCGCACTTGTGTTAGTGTTGAAAAACCACTTTTCGCACTTGTGTTAATGTTGAAAAACCACTTTTCGCACTTGTGTTGGTGCAGGAAACCACTTTTGCACTTGTATTCGTGTGGAAAAACCACTTTTCGCACTTGTGTTAGTGTTGAAAAACCACTTTTCGCGCTTGTGTTGGTGCAGGAAACCACTTTTGCACTTGTATTAGTGTGGAAAAAACACTTTTTGCACTTGTGATAGTGTTGAAAAACCACTTTTCGCACTTGTGTTAGTGTTGAAAAACCACTTTTCGCACTTGTGTTGGTGCAGGAAACCACTTTTGCACTTGTATTAGTGTGGAAAAAACACTTTTTGCACTTGTGATAGTGTTGAAAAACCACTTTTCGCAATTGTGTTAGTGTTGAAAAACCACTTTTCGCACTTGTGTTAGTGCAGGAAACCACTTTTGCACTTGTATTAGTGTGGAAAAACCACTTTTCACACTTGTGTTAGTGTTGAAAAACCACTTTTCGCACTTGTGTTAGTGTTGAAAAACCACTTTTCGCACTTGTGTTGGTGCAGGAAACCACTTTTGCACTTGTATTAGTGTGGAAAAAACACTTTTTGCACTTGTGATAGTGTTGAAAAACCACTTTTCGCACTTGTGTTAGTGTTGAAAAACCACTTTTCGCACTTGTGTTGGTACAGGAAACCACTTTTGCACTTGTATTAGTGTGGAAAAAACACTTTTCGCACTTGTGTTAGTGTTGAAAAACCACTTTTCGCACTTGTGTTGGTACAGGAAACCACTTTTGCACTTGTATTAGTGTGTAAAAAACACTTTTCGCACTTGTGATAGTGTTGAAAAACCACTTTTCGCACTTGTGTTAGTGTTGAAAAACCACTTTTCGCACTTGTGTTGGTGCAGGAAACCACTCTTGCACTTGTATTTGTGTGGAAAAACCACTTTTCGCACTTGTGTTAGTGTTGAAAAACCACTTTTCACACTTGTGTTAGTGTTGAAAAACCACTTTTCGCACTTGTGTTAGTGTTGAAAAACCACTTTTCGCACTTGTGTTAGTGTTGAAAAACCACTTTTCGCACTTGTGTTGGTGCAGGAACCCACTTTTGCACTTGTATTAGTGTGGAAAAACCACTTTTCGCACTTGTGTTAGTGTTGAAAAACCACTTTTCGCACTTGTGTTGGTGCAGGAAACCACTTTTGCACTTGTATTAGTGTGGAAAAACCACTTTTCGCACTTTGTTAGTGTTGAAAAACCACGTTTCGCACTTGTGTTGGTGCAGGAAACCACTTTTGCACTTGTATTAGTGTGGAAAAACCACTTTTCGCACTTGTTTTAGTGTTGAAAAACCACTTTCCGCACTTGTGTTAGTGTTGAAAAACCACTTTTCGCACTTGTGTTAATGTTGAAAAACCACTTTTCGCACTTGTTGGTGCAGGAAACCACTTTTGCACTTGTATTCGTGTGGAAAAACCACTTTTCGCACTTGTGTTAGTGTTGAAAAACCACTTTTCGCACTTGTGTTGGTGCAGGAAACCACTTTTGCACTTGTATTAGTGTGGAAAAAACACTTTTTGCACTTGTGATAGTGTTGAAAAACCACTTTTCGCACTTGTGTTAGTGTTGAAAAACCACTTTTTGCACTTGTCTTGGTGCAGGAAACCACTTTTGCACTTGTATTAGTGTGGCAAAAACACTTTTCGCACTTGTGTTAGTGTTGAAAAACCACTTTTCGCACTTGTGTTAGTGTTGAAAAACCACTTTTCGCACTTGTGTTGGTGCAGGAAACCACTTTTGCACTTGTATTCGTGTGGCAAAACCACTTTTCGCACTTGTGTTAGTGTTGAAAAACCACTTTTCGCACTTGTGTTGGTGCAGGAAACCACTTTTGCACTTGTATTAGTGTGGAAAAAACACTTTTTGCACTTGTGATAGTGTTGAAAAACCACTTTTCGCAATTGTGTTAGTGTTGAAAAACCACTTTTCGCACTTGTGTTGGTGCAGGAAACCACTTTTGCACTTGTATTAGTGTGGGAAAACCACTTTTCGCACTTGTGTTAGTGTTGAAAAACCACTTTTCGCAATTGTGTTAGTGTTGAAAAACCACTTTTCGCACTTGTGTTGGTGCAGGAAACCACTTTTGCACTTGTATTAGTGTGGAAAAAACGCTTTTTGCACTTGTGATAGTGTTGAAAAACCACTTTTCGCAGTTGTGTTAGTGTTGAAAAACCACTTTTCGCACTTGTGTTGGTGCAGGAAACCACTTTTGCACTTGTATTAGTGTGGAAAAACCACTTTTCGCACTTGTGTTAGTGTTGAAAAACCACTTTTCGCACTTGTGTTAGTGTTGAAAAACCACTTTTCGCACTTGTGTTGGTGCAGGAAACCACTTTTGCACTTGTATTTGTGTGGAAAAACCACTTTTCGCACTTGTGTTAGTGTTGAAAAACCACTTTTCACACTTGTGTTAGTGTTGAAAAACCACTTTTCGCACTTGTGTTAGTGTTGAAAAACCACTTTTCGCACTTGTGTTAGTGTTGAAAAACCACTTTTCGCACTTGTGTTGGTGCAGGAAACCACTTTTGCACTTGTATTAGTGTGGAAAAACCACTTTTCACACTTGTGTTAGTGTTGAATAACCACTTTTCGCACTTGTGTTGGTGCAGGAAACCACTTTTGCACTTGTATTAGTGTGGAAAAACCACTTTTCGCACTTTGTTAGTGTTGAAAAACCACGTTTCGCACTTGTGTTGGTGCAGGAAACCACTTTTGCACTTGTATTAGTGTGGAAAAACCACTTTTCGCACTTGTTTTAGTGTTGAAAAACCACTTTCCGCACTTGTGTTAGTGTTGAAAAACCACTTTTCGCACTTGTGTTAATGTTGAAAAACCACTTTTCGCACTTGTTGGTGCAGGAAACCACTTTTGCACTTGTATTCGTGTGGAAAAACCACTTTTCGCACTTGTGTTAGTGTTGAAAAACCACTTTTCGCACTTGTGTTGGTGCAGGAAACCACTTTTGCACTTGTATTAGTGTGGAAAAAACACTTTTTGCACTTGTGATAGTGTTGAAAAACCACTTTTCGCACTTGTGTTAGTGTTGAAAAACCACTTTTTGCACTTGTCTTGGTGCAGGAAACCACTTTTGCACTTGTATTAGTGTGGAAAAAACACTTTTCGCACTTGTGTTAGTGTTGAAAAACCACTTTTCGCACTTGTGTTGGTGCAGGAAACCACTTTTGCACTTGTATTAGTGTGGAAAAAACACTTTTTGCACTTGTGATAGTGTTGAAAAACCACTTTTCGCAATTGTGTTAGTGTTGAAAAACCACTTTTCGCACTTGTGTTGGTGCAGGAAACCACTTTTGCACTTGTATTAGTGTGGGAAACCCACTTTTCGCACTTGTGTTAGTGTTGAAAAACCACTTTTCGCACTTGTGTTAGTGTTGAAAAACCACTTTTCGCACTTGTGTTGGTGCAGGAAACCACTTTTGCACTTGTATTAGTGTGGAAAAAACGCTTTTTGCACTTGTGATATTGTTGAAAAACCACTTTTCGCAGTTGTGTTAGTGTTGAAAAACCACTTTTCGCACTTGTGTTGGTGCAGGAAACCACTTTTGCACTTGTATTAGTGTGGAAAAACCACTTTTCGCACTTGTGTTAGTGTTGAAAAACCACTTTTCGCACTTGTGTTAGTGTTGAAAAACCACTTTTCGCACTTGTGTTGGTGCAGGAAACCACTTTTGCACTTGTATTAGTGTGGAAAAAACACTTTTTGCACTTGTGATAGTGTTGAAAAACCACTTTTCGCACTTGTGTTAGTGTTGAAAAACCACTTTTCGCACTTGTGTTAGTGTTGAAAAACCACTTTTTGCACTTGTGTTGGTACAGGAAACCACTTTTGCACTTGTATTAGTGTGGAAAAAACACTTTTCGCACTTGTGTTAGTGTTGAAAAACCACTTTTCGCACTTGTGTTGGTGCAGGAAACCACTTTTGCACTTGTATTAGTGTGGAAAACCACTTTTCGCACTTGTGTTAGTGTTGAAAAACCACTTTTCGTACTTGTGTTAGTGTTGAAAAACCACTTTTCGCACTTGTTAGTGTTGAAAAACCACTTTTTGCACTTGTGTTGGTGCAGGAAACCACTTTTGCACTTGTATTAGTGTGGAAAAACCACTTTTCGCAATTGTGTTAGTGTTGAAAAACCACGTTTCGCACTTGTGTTGGTGCAGGAAACCACTTTTGCACTTGTATTCGTGTGGAAAAACCACTTTTCGCACTTGTGTTAGTGTTGAAAAACCACTTTTCGCACTTGTGTTGGTGCAGGAAACCACTTTTGCACTTGTATTAGTGTGGAAAAAACACTTTTTGCACTTGTGATAGTGTTGAAAAACCACTTTTCGCACTTGTGTTAGTGTTGAAAAACCACTTTTCGCACTTGTGTTGGTGCAGGAAACCACTTTTGCACTTGTATTAGTGTGGAAAAAACACTTTTTGCAATTGTGATAGTGTTGAAAAACCACTTTTCGCAATTGTGTTAGTGTTGAAAAACCACTTTTCGCACTTGTGTTGGTGCAGGAAACCACTTTTGCACTTGTATTAGTGTGGAAAAACCACTTTTCGCACTTGTGTTAGTGTTGAAAAACCACTTTTCGCACTTGTGTTAGTGTTGAAAAACCACTTTTCGCACTTGTGTTGGTGCAGGAAACCACTTTTGCACTTGTATTAGTGTGGAAAAAACACTTTTTGCACTTGTGATAGTGTTGAAAAACCACTTTTCGCACTTGTGTTAGTGTTGAAAAACCACTTTTCGCACTTGTGTTAGTGTTGAAAAACCACTTTTCGCACTTGTGTTGGTACAGGAAACCACTTTTGCACTTGTATTAGTGTGTAAAAAACACTTTTCGCACTTGTGATAGTGTTGAAAAACCACTTTTCGCACTTGTGTTAGTGTTGAAAAACCACTTTTCGCACTTGTGTTGGTGCAGGAAACCACTTTTGCACTTGTATTTGTGTGGAAAAACCACTTTTCGCACTTGTGTTAGTGTTGAAAAACCACTTTTCACACTTGTGTTAGTGTTGAAAAACCACTTTTCGCACTTGTGTTAGTGTTGAAAAACCACTTTTCGCACTTGTGTTAGTGTTGAAAAACCACTTTTCGCACTTGTGTTGGTGCAGGAAACCACTTTTGCACTTGTATTAGTGTGGAAAAACCACTTTTCACACTTGTGTTAGTGTTGAAAAACCACTTTTCGCACTTGTGTTGGTGCAGGAAACCACTTTTGCACTTGTATTAGTGTGGAAAAACCACTTTTCGCACTTGTGTTAGTGTTGAAAAACCACGTTTCGCACTTGTGTTGGTGCAGGAAACCACTTTTGCACTTGTATTAGTGTGGAAAAACCACTTTTCGCAATTGTTTTAGTGTTGAAAAACCACTTTCAGCACTTGTGTTAGTGTTGAAAAACCACTTTTCGCACTTGTGTTAATGTTGAAAAACCACTTTTCGCACTTTTTGGTGCAGGAAACCACTTTTGCACTTGTATTCGTGTGGAAAAACCACTTTTCGCACTTGTGTTAGTGTTGAAAAACCACTTTTCGCACTTGTGTTGGTGCAGGAAACCACTTTTGCACTTGTATTAGTGTGGAAAAAACACTTTTTGCACTTGTGATAGTGTTGAAAAACCACTTTTCGCACTTGTGTTAGTGTTGAAAAACCACTTTTTGCACTTGTCTTGGTGCAGGAAACCACTTTTGCACTTGTATTAGTGTGGAAAAAACACTTTTCGCACTTGTGTTAGTGTTGAAAAACCACTTTTCGCACTTGTGTTAGTGTTGAAAAACCACTTTTCGCACTTGTGTTGGTGCAGGAAACCACTTTTGCACTTGTATTCGTGTGGAAAAACCACTTTTCGCACTTGTGTTAGTGTTGAAAAACCACTTTTCGCACTTGTGTTGGTGCAGGAAACCACTTTTGCACTTGTATTAGTGTGGAAAAAACACTTTTTGCACTTGTGATAGTGTTGAAAAACCACTTTTCGCAATTGTGTTAGTGTTGAAAAACCACTTTTCGCACTTGTGTTGGTGCAGGAAACCACTTTTGCACTTGTATTAGTGTGGAAAAACCACTTTTCGCACTTGTGTTAGTGTTGATAAACCACTTTTCGCACTTGTGTTAGTGTTGAAAAAACACTTTTTGCACTTGTGTTGGTGCAGGAAACCACTTTTGCACTTGTATTAGTGTGGAAAAAAGACTTTTTGCACTTGTGATGGTGTTGAAAACCCACTTTTCGCACTTGTGTTAGTGTTGAAAAACCACTTTTCGCACTTGTGTTGGTGCAGGAAACCACTTTTGCACTTGTATTAGTGTGGAAAAACCACTTTTCGCACTTGTGTTAGTGTTGAAAAACCACTTTTCGCACTTTAGTTGGTGTTGAAAAACCACTTTTTGCACTTGTGTTGGTGTAGGAAACCACTTTTGCACTTGTATTAGTGTGGAAAAAACACTTTTTGAACTTGTGATAGTGTTGAAAAACCACTTTTCGCAATTGTGTTAGTGTTGAAAAACCACTTTTCGCACTTGTGTTGGTGCAGGAAACCACTTTTGCACTTGTATTAGTGTGGAAAACCACTTTTCGCACTTGTGTTAGTGTTGAAAAACCACTTTTCGCACTTGTGTTAGTGTTGAAAAACCACTTTTCGCACTTTTGATAGTGTTGAAAAACCACTTTTCGCACTTTTGTTAGTGTTGAAAAACCACTTTTCGCACTTGTGTTGGTGCAGGAAACCACTTTTGCACTTGTATTAGTGTGGAAAAAACACTTTTTGCACTTTTGATAGTGTTGAAAAATCACTTTTCGCACATGTGTTAGTGTTGAAAAACCACTTTTCGCCCTTGTGTTGGTGCAGGAAACCACTTTTGCACTTGTATTAGTGTGGAAAAACCACTTTTCTCACTTGTGTTAGTGTTGAAAAACCACTTTTCGCACTTGCGTTAGTGTTGAAAAACCACTTTTCGCACTTGTGTTAGTGTTGAAAAACCACTTTTCACACTTGTGTTGGTGCAGGAAACCACTTTTGCACTTGTATTAGTGTGGAAAAACCACTTTTGCACTTGTATTAGTGTGGAAAAACCACTTTTCGCACTTGTGTTAGTGTTGAAAAACCACTTTTCGCACTTGTGTTGGTGTTGAAAAACCACTTTTTGCACTTGTGTTGGTGTAGGAAACCACTTTTGCACTTGTATTAGTGTGGAAAAAACACTTTTTGAACTTGTGATAGTGTTGAAAAACCACTTTTCGCACTTGTGTTAGTGTTGAAAAACCACTTTTCACACTTGTGTTGGTGCAGGAAACCACTTTTGCACTTGTATTAGTGTGGAAAAACCACTTTTCGCACTTGTGTTAGTGTTGAAAAACCACTTTTCGCACTTGTGTTAGTGTTGAAAAACCACTTTTCGCCCTTTTGTTAGTGTTGAAATACCACTTTTCGCACTTTTGTTAGTGTTGAAAAACCACTTTTCGCACTTGTGTTGGTGCAGGAAACCACTTTTGCACTTGTATTAGTGTGGAAAAACCACTTTTCGCACTTGTGTTAGTGTTGAAAAACCACTTTTCGCACTTGTGTTAGTGTTGAAAAAACACTTTTCGCACTTGTGTTGGTGCAGGAAACCACTTTTGCACTTGTATTAGTGTGGAATAAACACTTTTTGCCCTTGTGATACTGTTGAAAAACCACTTTTCGCACTTGTGTTAGTGTTGAAAAACCACTTTTCGCACTTGTGTTGGTGCAGGAAACCACTTTTGCACTTGTATTAGTGTGGAAAAACCACTTTTCGCACTTGTGTTAGTGTTGAAAAACCACTTTTCGCACTTGTGTTAGTGTTGAAAAACCAGTTTTCGCACTTCTGTTGGTGCAGGAAACCACTTTTGCGCTTGTATTAGTGTGGTAAAACCACTTTTCGCACTTGTGTTAGTGTTGAAAAACTACTTTTTACACTTGTGTTAGTGTTGAAAAACCACTTTTCGCACTTGTGTTGGTGCAGGAAACCACTTTTGCACTTGTATTAGTGTGGAAAAACCACTTTTCTCACTTGTGTTAGTTTTGAAAAACCACTTTTCGCACTTGTGTTAGTGTTGAAAAACCACTTTTCGCACTTGTTAGTGTTGAAAAACCACTTTTTGCACTTGTGTTGGTGCAGGAAACCACTTTTGCACTTGTATTAGTGTGGAAAAACCACTTTTCGCAATTGTGTTAGTGTTGAAAAACCACGTTTCGCACTTGTGTTGGTGCAGGAAACCACTTTTGCACTTGTATTAGTGTGGAAAAACCACTTTTCGCAATTGTTTTAGTGTTGAAAAACCACTTTCAGCACTTGTGTTAGTGTTGAAAAACCACTTTTCGCACTTGTGTTAATGTTGAAAAACCACTTTTCGCACTTGTTGGTGCAGGAAACCACTTTTGCACTTGTATTCGTGTGGAAAAACCACTTTTCGCACTTGTGTTAGTGTTGAAAAACCACTTTTCGCACTTGTGTTGGTGCAGGAAACCACTTTTGCACTTGTATTAGTGTGGAAAAAACACTTTTTGCACTTGTGATAGTGTTGAAAAACCACTTTTCGCACTTGTGTTAGTGTTGAAAAACCACTTTTTGCACTTGTCTTGGTGCAGGAAACCACTTTTGCACTTGTATTAGTGTGGAAAAAACACTTTTCGCACTTGTGTTAGTGTTGAAAAACCACTTTTCGCACTTGTGTTAGTGTTGAAAAACCACTTTTCGCACTTGTGTTGGTGCAGGAAACCACTTTTGCACTTGTATTCGTGTGGAAAAACCACTTTTCGCACTTGTGTTAGTGTTGAAAAACCACTTTTCGCACTTGTGTTGGTGCAGGAAACCACTTTTGCACTTGTATTAGTGTGGAAAAAACACTTTTTGCACTTGTGATAGTGTTGAAAAACCACTTTTCGCAATTGTGTTAGTGTTGAAAAACCACTTTTCGCACTTGTGTTGGTGCAGGAAACCACTTTTGCACTTGTATTAGTGTGGAAAAACCACTTTTCGCACTTGTGTTAGTGTTGATAAACCACTTTTCGCACTTGTGTTAGTGTTGAAAAAACACTTTTTGCACTTGTGTTGGTGCAGGAAACCACTTTTGCACTTGTATTAGTGTGGAAAAAAGACTTTTTGCACTTGATGGTGTTGAAAACCCACTTTTCGCACTTGTGTTAGTGTTGAAAAACCACTTTTCGCACTTGTGTTGGTGCAGGAAACCACTTTTGCACTTGTATTAGTGTGGAAAAACCACTTTTCGCACTTGTGTTAGTGTTGAAAAACCACTTTTCGCACTTTAGTTGGTGTTGAAAAACCACTTTTTGCACTTGTGTTGGTGTAGGAAACCACTTTTGCACTTGTATTAGTGTGGAAAAAACACTTTTTGAACTTGTGATAGTGTTGAAAAACCACTTTTCGCAATTGTGTTAGTGTTGAAAAACCACTTTTCGCACTTGTGTTGGTGCAGGAAACCACTTTTGCACTTGTATTAGTGTGGAAAACCACTTTTCGCACTTGTGTTAGTGTTGAAAAACCACTTTTCGCACTTGTGTTAGTGTTGAAAAACCACTTTTCGCACTTTTGATAGTGTTGAAAAACCACTTTTCGCACTTTTGTTAGTGTTGAAAAACCACTTTTCGCACTTGTGTTGGTGCAGGAAACCACTTTTGCACTTGTATTAGTGTGGAAAAAACACTTTTTGCACTTTTGATAGTGTTGAAAAATCACTTTTCGCACATGTGTTAGTGTTGAAAAACCACTTTTCGCCCTTGTGTTAGTGTTGAAAAACCACTTTTCACACATGTGTTGGTGCAGGAAACCACTTTTGCACTTGTATTAGTGTGGAAAAACCACTTTTCTCACTTGTGTTAGTGTTGAAAAACCACTTTTCGCACTTGCGTTAGTGTTGAAAAACCACTTTTCGCACTTGTGTTAGTGTTGAAAAACCACTTTTCACACTTGTGTTGGTGCAGGAAACCACTTTTGCACTTGTATTAGTGTGGAAAAACCACTTTTGCACTTGTATTAGTGTGGAAAAACCACTTTTCGCACTTGTGTTAGTGTTGAAAAACCACTTTTCGCACTTGTGTTGGTGTTGAAAAACCACTTTTTGCACTTGTGTTGGTGTAGGAAACCACTTTTGCACTTGTATTAGTGTGGAAAAAACACTTTTTGAACTTGTGATAGTGTTGAAAAACCACTTTTCGCACTTGTGTTAGTGTTGAAAAACCACTTTTCACACTTGTGTTGGTGCAGGAAACCACTTTTGCACTTGTATTAGTGTGGAAAAACCACTTTTCGCACTTGTGTTAGTGTTGAAAAACCACTTTTCGCACTTGTGTTAGTGTTGAAAAACCACTTTTCGCCCTTTTGTTAGTGTTGAAATACCACTTTTCGCACTTTTGTTAGTGTTGAAAAACCACTTTTCGCACTTGTGTTGGTGCAGGAAACCACTTTTGCACTTGTATTAGTGTGGAAAAACCACTTTTCGCACTTGTGTTAGTGTTGAAAAACCACTTTTCGCACTTGTGTTAGTGTTGAAAAAACACTTTTCGCACTTGTGTTGGTGCAGGAAACCACTTTTGCACTTGTATTAGTGTGGAATAAACACTTTTTGCCCTTGTGATACTGTTGAAAAACCACTTTTCGCACTTGTGTTAGTGTTGAAAAACCACTTTTCGCACTTGTGTTGGTGCAGGAAACCACTTTTGCACTTGTATTAGTGTGGAAAAACCACTTTTCGCACTTGTGTTAGTGTTGAAAAACCACTTTTCGCACTTGTGTTAGTGTTGAAAAACCAGTTTTCGCACTTCTGTTGGTGCAGGAAACCACTTTTGCGCTTGTATTAGTGTGGTAAAACCACTTTTCGCACTTGTGTTAGTGTTGAAAAACTACTTTTTACACTTGTGTTAGTGTTGAAAAACCACTTTTCGCACTTGTGTTGGTGCAGGAAACCACTTTTGCACTTGTATTAGTGTGGAAAAACCACTTTTCTCACTTGTGTTAGTTTTGAAAAACCACTTTTCGCACTTGTGTTAGTGTTGAAAAACCACTTTTCGCACTTGTGTTAGTGTTGAAAAACCACTTTTCGCACTTTTGTTAGTGTTGAAAAACCACTTTTCGCACTTTTGTTAGTGTTGAAAAACCACTTTTCGCACTTGTGTTGGTGCAGGAAACCACTCTTGCACTTGTATTAGTGTGGAAAAAACACTTTTTGCACTTTTGATAGTGTTGAAAAACCACTTTTCGCACTTGTGTTGGTGCAGGAAACCACTTTTGCACTTGTATTAGTGTGGAAAAACCACTTTTCGCACTTGTGTTAGTGTTGATAAACCACTTTTCGCACTTGTGTTAGTGTTGAAAAAACACTTTTTGCACTTGTGTTGGTGCAGGAAACCACTTTTGCACTTGTATTAGTGTGGAAAAAAGACTTTTTGCACTTGATGGTGTTGAAAACCCACTTTTCGCACTTGTGTTAGTGTTGAAAAACCACTTTTCGCACTTGTGTTGGTGCAGGAAACCACTTTTGCACTTGTATTAGTGTGGAAAAACCACTTTTCGCACTTGTGTTAGTGTTGAAAAACCACTTTTCGCACTTTAGTTGGTGTTGAAAAACCACTTTTTGCACTTGTGTTGGTGTAGGAAACCACTTTTGCACTTGTATTAGTGTGGAAAAAACACTTTTTGAACTTGTGATAGTGTTGAAAAACCACTTTTCGCAATTGTGTTAGTGTTGAAAAACCACTTTTCGCACTTGTGTTGGTGCAGGAAACCACTTTTGCACTTGTATTAGTGTGGAAAACCACTTTTCGCACTTGTGTTAGTGTTGAAAAACCACTTTTCGCACTTGTGTTAGTGTTGAAAAACCACTTTTCGCACTTTTGATAGTGTTGAAAAACCACTTTTCGCACTTTTGTTAGTGTTGAAAAACCACTTTTCGCACTTGTGTTGGTGCAGGAAACCACTTTTGCACTTGTATTAGTGTGGAAAAAACACTTTTTGCACTTTTGATAGTGTTGAAAAATCACTTTTCGCACATGTGTTAGTGTTGAAAAACCACTTTTCGCCCTTGTGTTAGTGTTGAAAAACCACTTTTCACACATGTGTTGGTGCAGGAAACCACTTTTGCACTTGTATTAGTGTGGAAAAACCACTTTTCTCACTTGTGTTAGTGTTGAAAAACCACTTTTCGCACTTGCGTTAGTGTTGAAAAACCACTTTTCGCACTTGTGTTAGTGTTGAAAAACCACTTTTCACACTTGTGTTGGTGCAGGAAACCACTTTTGCACTTGTATTAGTGTGGAAAAACCACTTTTGCACTTGTATTAGTGTGGAAAAACCACTTTTCGCACTTGTGTTAGTGTTGAAAAACCACTTTTCGCACTTGTGTTGGTGTTGAAAAACCACTTTTTGCACTTGTGTTGGTGTAGGAAACCACTTTTGCACTTGTATTAGTGTGGAAAAAACACTTTTTGAACTTGTGATAGTGTTGAAAAACCACTTTTCGCACTTGTGTTAGTGTTGAAAAACCACTTTTCACACTTGTGTTGGTGCAGGAAACCACTTTTGCACTTGTATTAGTGTGGAAAAACCACTTTTCGCACTTGTGTTAGTGTTGAAAAACCACTTTTCGCACTTGTGTTAGTGTTGAAAAACCACTTTTCGCCCTTTTGTTAGTGTTGAAATACCACTTTTCGCACTTTTGTTAGTGTTGAAAAACCACTTTTCGCACTTGTGTTGGTGCAGGAAACCACTTTTGCACTTGTATTAGTGTGGAAAAACCACTTTTCGCACTTGTGTTAGTGTTGAAAAACCACTTTTCGCACTTGTGTTAGTGTTGAAAAAACACTTTTCGCACTTGTGTTGGTGCAGGAAACCACTTTTGCACTTGTATTAGTGTGGAATAAACACTTTTTGCCCTTGTGATACTGTTGAAAAACCACTTTTCGCACTTGTGTTAGTGTTGAAAAACCACTTTTCGCACTTGTGTTGGTGCAGGAAACCACTTTTGCACTTGTATTAGTGTGGAAAAACCACTTTTCGCACTTGTGTTAGTGTTGAAAAACCACTTTTCGCACTTGTGTTAGTGTTGAAAAACCAGTTTTCGCACTTCTGTTGGTGCAGGAAACCACTTTTGCGCTTGTATTAGTGTGGTAAAACCACTTTTCGCACTTGTGTTAGTGTTGAAAAACTACTTTTTACACTTGTGTTAGTGTTGAAAAACCACTTTTCGCACTTGTGTTGGTGCAGGAAACCACTTTTGCACTTGTATTAGTGTGGAAAAACCACTTTTCTCACTTGTGTTAGTTTTGAAAAACCACTTTTCGCACTTGTGTTAGTGTTGAAAAACCACTTTTCGCACTTGTGTTAGTGTTGAAAAACCACTTTTCGCACTTTTGTTAGTGTTGAAAAACCACTTTTCGCACTTTTGTTAGTGTTGAAAAACCACTTTTCGCACTTGTGTTGGTGCAGGAAACCACTCTTGCACTTGTATTAGTGTGGAAAAAACACTTTTTGCACTTTTGATAGTGTTGAAAAACCACTTTTCGCACTTGTGTTGGTGCAGGAAACCACTTTTGCACTTGTATTAGTGTGGAAAAAACACTTTTTGCACTTGTGATAGTGTTGAAAAACCACTTTTCGCACTTGTGTTAGTGTTGAAAAACCACTTTTTGCACTTGTCTTGGTGCAGGAAACCACTTTTGCACTTGTATTAGTGTGGCAAAAACACTTTTCGCACTTGTGTTAGTGTTGAAAAACCACTTTTCGCACTTGTGTTAGTGTTGAAAAACCACTTTTCGCACTTGTGTTGGTGCAGGAAACCACTTTTGCACTTGTATTCGTGTGGCAAAACCACTTTTCGCACTTGTGTTAGTGTTGAAAAACCACTTTTCGCACTTGTGTTGGTGCAGGAAACCACTTTTGCACTTGTATTAGTGTGGAAAAAACACTTTTTGCACTTGTGATAGTGTTGAAAAACCACTTTTCGCAATTGTGTTAGTGTTGAAAAACCACTTTTCGCACTTGTGTTGGTGCAGGAAACCACTTTTGCACTTGTATTAGTGTGGGAAAACCACTTTTCGCACTTGTGTTAGTGTTGAAAAACCACTTTTCGCAATTGTGTTAGTGTTGAAAAACCACTTTTCGCACTTGTGTTGGTGCAGGAAACCACTTTTGCACTTGTATTAGTGTGGAAAAAACGCTTTTTGCACTTGTGATAGTGTTGAAAAACCACTTTTCGCAGTTGTGTTAGTGTTGAAAAACCACTTTTCGCACTTGTGTTGGTGCAGGAAACCACTTTTGCACTTGTATTAGTGTGGAAAAACCACTTTTCGCACTTGTGTTAGTGTTGAAAAACCACTTTTCGCACTTGTGTTAGTGTTGAAAAACCACTTTTCGCACTTGTGTTGGTGCAGGAAACCACTTTTGCACTTGTATTTGTGTGGAAAAACCACTTTTCGCACTTGTGTTAGTGTTGAAAAACCACTTTTCACACTTGTGTTAGTGTTGAAAAACCACTTTTCGCACTTGTGTTAGTGTTGAAAAACCACTTTTCGCACTTGTGTTAGTGTTGAAAAACCACTTTTCGCACTTGTGTTGGTGCAGGAAACCACTTTTGCACTTGTATTAGTGTGGAAAAACCACTTTTCACACTTGTGTTAGTGTTGAAAAACCACTTTTCGCACTTGTGTTGGTGCAGGAAACCACTTTTGCACTTGTATTAGTGTGGAAAAACCACTTTTCGCACTTTGTTAGTGTTGAAAAACCACGTTTCGCACTTGTGTTGGTGCAGGAAACCACTTTTGCACTTGTATTAGTGTGGAAAAACCACTTTTCGCACTTGTTTTAGTGTTGAAAAACCACTTTCCGCACTTGTGTTAGTGTTGAAAAACCACTTTTCGCACTTGTGTTAATGTTGAAAAACCACTTTTCGCACTTGTTGGTGCAGGAAACCACTTTTGCACTTGTATTCGTGTGGAAAAACCACTTTTCGCAATTGTGTTAGTGTTGAAAAACCACTTTTCGCACTTGTGTTGGTGCAGGAAACCACTTTTGCACTTGTATTAGTGTGGAAAAAACACTTTTTGCACTTGTGATAGTGTTGAAAAACCACTTTTCGCACTTGTGTTAGTGTTGAAAAACCACTTTTTGCACTTGTCTTGGTGCAGGAAACCACTTTTGCACTTGTATTAGTGTGGAAAAAACACTTTTCGCACTTGTGTTAGTGTTGAAAAACCACTTTTCGCACTTGTGTTAGTGTTGAAAAACCACTTTTCGCACTTGTGTTGGTGCAGGAAACCACTTTTGCACTTGTATTAGTGTGGAAAAAACACTTTTTGCACTTGTGATAGTGTTGAAAAACCACTTTTCGCAATTGTGTTAGTGTTGAAAAACCACTTTTCGCACTTGTGTTGGTGCAGGAAACCACTTTTGCACTTGTATTAGTGTGGGAAACCCACTTTTCGCACTTGTGTTAGTGTTGAAAAACCACTTTTCGCACTTGTGTTAGTGTTGAAAAACCACTTTTCGCACTTGTGTTGGTGCAGGAAACCACTTTTGCACTTGTATTAGTGTGGAAAAAACGCTTTTTGCACTTGTGATATTGTTGAAAAACCACTTTTCGCAGTTGTGTTAGTGTTGAAAAACCACTTTTCGCACTTGTGTTGGTGCAGGAAACCACTTTTGCACTTGTATTAGTGTGGAAAAACCACTTTTCGCACTTGTGTTAGTGTTGAAAAACCACTTTTCGCACTTGTGTTAGTGTTGAAAAACCACTTTTCGCACTTGTGTTGGTGCAGGAAACCACTTTTGCACTTGTATTAGTGTGGAAAAAACACTTTTTGCACTTGTGATAGTGTTGAAAAACCACTTTTCGCACTTGTGTTAGTGTTGAAAAACCACTTTTCGCACTTGTGTTAGTGTTGAAAAACCACTTTTTGCACTTGTGTTGGTACAGGAAACCACTTTTGCACTTGTATTAGTGTGGAAAAAACACTTTTCGCACTTGTGTTAGTGTTGAAAAACCACTTTTCGCACTTGTGTTGGTGCAGGAAACCACTTTTGCACTTGTATTAGTGTGGAAAACCACTTTTCGCACTTGTGTTAGTGTTGAAAAACCACTTTTCGTACTTGTGTTAGTGTTGAAAAACCACTTTTCGCACTTGTTAGTGTTGAAAAACCACTTTTTGCACTTGTGTTGGTGCAGGAAACCACTTTTGCACTTGTATTAGTGTGGAAAAACCACTTTTCGCAATTGTGTTAGTGTTGAAAAACCACGTTTCGCACTTGTGTTGGTGCAGGAAACCACTTTTGCACTTGTATTCGTGTGGAAAAACCACTTTTCGCACTTGTGTTAGTGTTGAAAAACCACTTTTCGCACTTGTGTTGGTGCAGGAAACCACTTTTGCACTTGTATTAGTGTGGAAAAAACACTTTTTGCACTTGTGATAGTGTTGAAAAACCACTTTTCGCACTTGTGTTAGTGTTGAAAAACCACTTTTCGCACTTGTGTTGGTGCAGGAAACCACTTTTGCACTTGTATTAGTGTGGAAAAAACACTTTTTGCAATTGTGATAGTGTTGAAAAACCACTTTTCGCAATTGTGTTAGTGTTGAAAAACCACTTTTCGCACTTGTGTTGGTGCAGGAAACCACTTTTGCACTTGTATTAGTGTGGAAAAACCACTTTTCGCACTTGTGTTAGTGTTGAAAAACCACTTTTCGCACTTGTGTTAGTGTTGAAAAACCACTTTTCGCACTTGTGTTGGTGCAGGAAACCACTTTTGCACTTGTATTAGTGTGGAAAAAACACTTTTTGCACTTGTGATAGTGTTGAAAAACCACTTTTCGCACTTGTGTTAGTGTTGAAAAACCACTTTTCGCACTTGTGTTAGTGTTGAAAAACCACTTTTCGCACTTGTGTTGGTACAGGAAACCACTTTTGCACTTGTATTAGTGTGTAAAAAACACTTTTCGCACTTGTGATAGTGTTGAAAAACCACTTTTCGCACTTGTGTTAGTGTTGAAAAACCACTTTTCGCACTTGTGTTGGTGCAGGAAACCACTTTTGCACTTGTATTTGTGTGGAAAAACCACTTTTCGCACTTGTGTTAGTGTTGAAAAACCACTTTTCACACTTGTGTTAGTGTTGAAAAACCACTTTTCGCACTTGTGTTAGTGTTGAAAAACCACTTTTCGCACTTGTGTTAGTGTTGAAAAACCACTTTTCGCACTTGTGTTGGTGCAGGAAACCACTTTTGCACTTGTATTAGTGTGGAAAAACCACTTTTCACACTTGTGTTAGTGTTGAAAAACCACTTTTCGCACTTGTGTTGGTGCAGGAAACCACTTTTGCACTTGTATTAGTGTGGAAAAACCACTTTTCGCACTTGTGTTAGTGTTGAAAAACCACGTTTCGCACTTGTGTTGGTGCAGGAAACCACTTTTGCACTTGTATTAGTGTGGAAAAACCACTTTTCGCAATTGTTTTAGTGTTGAAAAACCACTTTCAGCACTTGTGTTAGTGTTGAAAAACCACTTTTCGCACTTGTGTTAATGTTGAAAAACCACTTTTCGCACTTGTTGGTGCAGGAAACCACTTTTGCACTTGTATTCGTGTGGAAAAACCACTTTTCGCACTTGTGTTAGTGTTGAAAAACCACTTTTCGCACTTGTGTTGGTGCAGGAAACCACTTTTGCACTTGTATTAGTGTGGTAAAAACACTTTTTGCACTTGTGATAGTGTTGAAAAACCACTTTTCGCACTTGTGTTAGTGTTGAAAAACCACTTTTTGCACTTGTCTTGGTGCAGGAAACCACTTTTGCACTTGTATTAGTGTGGAAAAAACACTTTTCGCACTTGTGTTAGTGTTGAAAAACCACTTTTCGCACTTGTGTTAGTGTTGAAAAACCACTTTTCGCACTTGTGTTGGTGCAGGAAACCACTTTTGCACTTGTATTCGTGTGGAAAAAACCACTTTTCGCACTTGTGTTAGTGTTGAAAAACCACTTTTCGCACTTGTGTTGGTGCAGGAAACCACTTTTGCACTTGTATTAGTGTGGAAAAAACACTTTTTGCACTTGTGATAGTGTTGAAAAACCACTTTTCGCAATTGTGTTAGTGTTGAAAAACCACTTTTCGCACTTGTGTTGGTGCAGGAAACCACTTTTGCACTTGTATTAGTGTGGAAAAACCACTTTTCGCACTTGTGTTAGTGTTGATAAACCACTTTTCGCACTTGTGTTAGTGTTGAAAAAACACTTTTTGCACTTGTGTTGGTGCAGGAAACCACTTTTGCACTTGTATTAGTGTGGAAAAAAGACTTTTTGCACTTGTGATGGTGTTGAAAATCCACTTTTCGCACTTGTGTTAGTGTTGAAAAACCACTTTTCGCACTTGTGTTGGTGCAGGAAACCACTTTTGCACTTGTATTAGTGTGGAAAAACCACTTTTCGCACTTGTGTTAGTGTTGAAAAACCACTTTTCGCACTTTAGTTGGTGTTGAAAAACCACTTTTTGCACTTGTGTTGGTGTAGGAAACCACTTTTGCACTTGTATTAGTGTGGAAAAAACACTTTTTGAACTTGTGATAGTGTTGAAAAACCACTTTTCGCAATTGTGTTAGTGTTGAAAAACCACTTTTCGCACTTGTGTTGGTGCAGGAAACCACTTTTGCACTTGTATTAGTGTGGAAAACCACTTTTCGCACTTGTGTTAGTGTTGAAAAACCACTTTTCGCACTTGTGTTAGTGTTGAAAAACCACTTTTCGCACTTTTGATAGTGTTGAAAAACCACTTTTCGCACTTTTGTTAGTGTTGAAAAACCACTTTTCGCACTTGTGTTGGTGCAGGAAACCACTTTTGCACTTGTATTAGTGTGGAAAAAACACTTTTTGCACTTTTGATAGTGTTGAAAAATCACTTTTCGCACATGTGTTAGTGTTGAAAAACCACTTTTCGCCCTTGTGTTGGTGCAGGAAACCACTTTTGCACTTGTATTAGTGTGGAAAAACCACTTTTCTCACTTGTGTTAGTGTTGAAAAACCACTTTTCGCACTTGCGTTAGTGTTGAAAAACCACTTTTCGCACTTGTGTTAGTGTTGAAAAACCACTTTTCACACTTGTGTTGGTGCAGGAAACCACTTTTGCACTTGTATTAGTGTGGAAAAACCACTTTTGCACTTGTATTAGTGTGGAAAAACCACTTTTCGCACTTGTGTTAGTGTTGAAAAACCACTTTTCGCACTTGTGTTGGTGTTGAAAAACCACTTTTTGCACTTGTGTTGGTGTAGGAAACCACTTTTGCACTTGTATTAGTGTGGAAAAAACACTTTTTGAACTTGTGATAGTGTTGAAAAACCACTTTTCGCACTTGTGTTAGTGTTGAAAAACCACTTTTCACACTTGTGTTGGTGCAGGAAACCACTTTTGCACTTGTATTAGTGTGGAAAAACCACTTTTCGCACTTGTGTTAGTGTTGAAAAACCACTTTTCGCACTTGTGTTAGTGTTGAAAAACCACTTTTCGCCCTTTTGTTAGTGTTGAAATACCACTTTTCGCACTTTTGTTAGTGTTGAAAAACCACTTTTCGCACTTGTGTTGGTGCAGGAAACCACTTTTGCACTTGTATTAGTGTGGAAAAACCACTTTTCGCACTTGTGTTAGTGTTGAAAAACCACTTTTCGCACTTGTGTTAGTGTTGAAAAAACACTTTTCGCACTTGTGTTGGTGCAGGAAACCACTTTTGCACTTGTATTAGTGTGGAATAAACACTTTTTGCCCTTGTGATACTGTTGAAAAACCACTTTTCGCACTTGTGTTAGTGTTGAAAAACCACTTTTCGCACTTGTGTTGGTGCAGGAAACCACTTTTGCACTTGTATTAGTGTGGAAAAACCACTTTTCGCACTTGTGTTAGTGTTGAAAAACCACTTTTCGCACTTGTGTTAGTGTTGAAAAACCAGTTTTCGCACTTCTGTTGGTGCAGGAAACCACTTTTGCGCTTGTATTAGTGTGGTAAAACCACTTTTCGCACTTGTGTTAGTGTTGAAAAACTACTTCTAACACTTGTGTTAGTGTTGAAAAACCACTTTTCGCACTTGTGTTGGTGCAGGAAACCACTTTTGCACTTGTATTAGTGTGGAAAAACCACTTTTCTCACTTGTGTTAGTTTTGAAAAACCACTTTTCGCACTTGTGTTAGTGTTGAAAAACCACTTTTCGCACTTGTGTTAGTGTTGAAAAACCACTTTTCGCACTTTTGTTAGTGTTGAAAAACCACTTTTCGCACTTTTGTTAGTGTTGAAAAACCACTTTTCGCACTTGTGTTGGTGCAGGAAACCACTCTTGCACTTGTATTAGTGTGGAAAAAACACTTTTTGCACTTTTGATAGTGTTGAAAAACCACTTTTCGCACTTGTGTTGGTGCAGGAAACCACTTTTGCACTTGTATTAGTGTGGAAAAAACACTTTTTGCACTTGTGATAGTGTTGAAAAACCACTTTTCGCACTTGTGTTAGTGTTGAAAAACCACTTTTTGCACTTGTCTTGGTGCAGGAAACCACTTTTGCACTTGTATTAGTGTGGCAAAAACACTTTTCGCACTTGTGTTAGTGTTGAAAAACCACTTTTCGCACTTGTGTTAGTGTTGAAAAACCACTTTTCGCACTTGTGTTGGTGCAGGAAACCACTTTTGCACTTGTATTCGTGTGGCAAAACCACTTTTCGCACTTGTGTTAGTGTTGAAAAACCACTTTTCGCACTTGTGTTGGTGCAGGAAACCACTTTTGCACTTGTATTAGTGTGGAAAAAACACTTTTTGCACTTGTGATAGTGTTGAAAAACCACTTTTCGCAATTGTGTTAGTGTTGAAAAACCACTTTTCGCACTTGTGTTGGTGCAGGAAACCACTTTTGCACTTGTATTAGTGTGGGAAAACCACTTTTCGCACTTGTGTTAGTGTTGAAAAACCACTTTTCGCAATTGTGTTAGTGTTGAAAAACCACTTTTCGCACTTGTGTTGGTGCAGGAAACCACTTTTGCACTTGTATTAGTGTGGAAAAAACGCTTTTTGCACTTGTGATAGTGTTGAAAAACCACTTTTCGCAGTTGTGGGTTAGTGTTGAAAAACCACTTTTCGCACTTGTGTTGGTGCAGGAAACCACTTTTGCACTTGTATTAGTGTGGAAAAACCACTTTTCGCACTTGTGTTAGTGTTGAAAAACCACTTTTCGCACTTGTGTTAGTGTTGAAAAACCACTTTTCGCACTTGTGTTGGTGCAGGAAACCACTTTTGCACTTGTATTTGTGTGGAAAAACCACTTTTCGCACTTGTGTTAGTGTTGAAAAACCACTTTTCACACTTGTGTTAGTGTTGAAAAACCACTTTTCGCACTTGTGTTAGTGTTGAAAAACCACTTTTCGCACTTGTGTTAGTGTTGAAAAACCACTTTTCGCACTTGTGTTGGTGCAGGAAACCACTTTTGCACTTGTATTAGTGTGGAAAAACCACTTTTCACACTTGTGTTAGTGTTGAAAAACCACTTTTCGCACTTGTGTTGGTGCAGGAAACCACTTTTGCACTTGTATTAGTGTGGAAAAACCACTTTTCGCACTTTGTTAGTGTTGAAAAACCACGTTTCGCACTTGTGTTGGTGCAGGAAACCACTTTTGCACTTGTATTAGTGTGGAAAAACCACTTTTCGCACTTGTTTTAGTGTTGAAAAACCACTTTCCGCACTTGTGTTAGTGTTGAAAAACCACTTTTCGCACTTGTGTTAATGTTGAAAAACCACTTTTCGCACTTGTTGGTGCAGGAAACCACTTTTGCACTTGTATTCGTGTGGAAAAACCACTTTTCGCAATTGTGTTAGTGTTGAAAAACCACTTTTCGCACTTGTGTTGGTGCAGGAAACCACTTTTGCACTTGTATTAGTGTGGAAAAAACACTTTTTGCACTTGTGATAGTGTTGAAAACCACTTTTCGCACTTGTGTTAGTGTTGAAAAACCACTTTTTGCACTTGTCTTGGTGCAGGAAACCACTTTTGCACTTGTATTAGTGTGGAAAAAACACTTTTCGCACTTGTGTTAGTGTTGAAAAACCACTTTTCGCACTTGTGTTAGTGTTGAAAAACCACTTTTCGCACTTGTGTTGGTGCAGGAAACCACTTTTGCACTTGTATTAGTGTGGAAAAAACACTTTTTGCACTTGTGATAGTGTTGAAAAACCACTTTTCGCAATTGTGTTAGTGTTGAAAAACCACTTTTCGCACTTGTGTTGGTGCAGGAAACCACTTTTGCACTTGTATTAGTGTGGGAAACCCACTTTTCGCACTTGTGTTAGTGTTGAAAAACCACTTTTCGCACTTGTGTTAGTGTTGAAAAACCACTTTTCGCACTTGTGTTGGTGCAGGAAACCACTTTTGCACTTGTATTAGTGTGGAAAAAACGCTTTTTGCACTTGTGATATTGTTGAAAAACCACTTTTCGCAGTTGTGTTAGTGTTGAAAAACCACTTTTCGCACTTGTGTTGGTGCAGGAAACCACTTTTGCACTTGTATTAGTGTGGAAAAACCACTTTTCGCACTTGTGTTAGTGTTGAAAAACCACTTTTCGCACTTGTGTTAGTGTTGAAAAACCACTTTTCGCACTTGTGTTGGTGCAGGAAACCACTTTTGCACTTGTATTAGTGTGGAAAAAACACTTTTTGCACTTGTGATAGTGTTGAAAAACCACTTTTCGCACTTGTCTTAGTGTTGAAAAACCACTTTTCGCACTTGTGTTAGTGTTGAAAAACCACTTTTTGCACTTGTGTTGGTACAGGAAACCACTTTTGCACTTGTATTAGTGTGGAAAAAACACTTTTCGCACTTGTGTTAGTGTTGAAAAACCACTTTTCGCACTTGTGTTGGTGCAGGAAACCACTTTTGCACTTGTATTAGTGTGGAAAACCACTTTTCGCACTTGTGTTAGTGTTGAAAAACCACTTTTCGTACTTGTGTTAGTGTTGAAAAACCACTTTTCGCACTTGTTAGTGTTGAAAAACCACTTTTTGCACTTGTGTTGGTGCAGGAAACCACTTTTGCACTTGTATTAGTGTGGAAAAACCACTTTTCGCAATTGTGTTAGTGTTGAAAAACCACGTTTCGCACTTGTGTTGGTGCAGGAAACCACTTTTGCACTTGTATTCGTGTGGAAAAACCACTTTTCGCACTTGTGTTAGTGTTGAAAAACCACTTTTCGCACTTGTGTTGGTGCAGGAAACCACTTTTGCACTTGTATTAGTGTGGAAAAAACACTTTTTGCACTTGTGATAGTGTTGAAAAACCACTTTTCGCACTTGTGTTAGTGTTGAAAAACCACTTTTCGCACTTGTGTTGGTGCAGGAAACCACTTTTGCACTTGTATTAGTGTGGAAAAAACACTTTTTGCAATTGTGATAGTGTTGAAAAACCACTTTTCGCAATTGTGTTAGTGTTGAAAAACCACTTTTCGCACTTGTGTTGGTGCAGGAAACCACTTTTGCACTTGTATTAGTGTGGAAAAACCACTTTTCGCACTTGTGTTAGTGTTGAAAAACCACTTTTCGCACTTGTGTTAGTGTTGAAAAACCACTTTTCGCACTTGTGTTGGTGCAGGAAACCACTTTTGCACTTGTATTAGTGTGGAAAAAACACTTTTTGCACTTGTGATAGTGTTGAAAAACCACTTTTCGCACTTGTGTTAGTGTTGAAAAACCACTTTTCGCACTTGTGTTAGTGTTGAAAAACCACTTTTCGCACTTGTGTTGGTACAGGAAACCACTTTTGCACTTGTATTAGTGTGTAAAAAACACTTTTCGCACTTGTGATAGTGTTGAAAAACCACTTTTCGCACTTGTGTTAGTGTTGAAAAACCACTTTTCGCACTTGTGTTGGTGCAGGAAACCACTTTTGCACTTGTATTTGTGTGGAAAAACCACTTTTCGCACTTGTGTTAGTGTTGAAAAACCACTTTTCACACTTGTGTTAGTGTTGAAAAACCACTTTTCGCACTTGTGTTAGTGTTGAAAAACCACTTTTCGCACTTGTGTTAGTGTTGAAAAACCACTTTTCGCACTTGTGTTGGTGCAGGAAACCACTTTTGCACTTGTATTAGTGTGGAAAAACCACTTTTCACACTTGTGTTAGTGTTGAAAAACCACTTTTCGCACTTGTGTTGGTGCAGGAAACCACCTTTGCACTTGTATTAGTGTGGAAAAACCACTTTTCGCACTTGTGTTAGTGTTGAAAAACCACGTTTCGCACTTGTGTTGGTGCAGGAAACCACTTTTGCACTTGTATTAGTGTGGAAAAACCACTTTTCGCAATTGTTTTAGTGTTGAAAAACCACTTTCAGCACTTGTGTTAGTGTTGAAAAACCACTTTTCGCACTTGTGTTAATGTTGAAAAACCACTTTTCGCACTTGTTGGTGCAGGAAACCACTTTTGCACTTGTATTCGTGTGGAAAAACCACTTTTCGCACTTGTGTTAGTGTTGAAAAACCACTTTTCGCACTTGTGTTGGTGCAGGAAACCACTTTTGCACTTGTATTAGTGTGGAAAAAACACTTTTTGCACTTGTGATAGTGTTGAAAAACCACTTTTCGCACTTGTGTTAGTGTTGAAAAACCACTTTTTGCACTTGTCTTGGTGCAGGAAACCACTTTTGCACTTGTATTAGTGTGGAAAAAACACTTTTCGCACTTGTGTTAGTGTTGAAAAACCACTTTTCGCACTTGTGTTAGTGTTGAAAAACCACTTTTCGCACTTGTGTTGGTGCAGGAAACCACTTTTGCACTTGTATTCGTGTGGAAAAACCACTTTTCGCACTTGTGTTAGTGTTGAAAAACCACTTTTCGCACTTGTGTTGGTGCAGGAAACCACTTTTGCACTTGTATTAGTGTGGAAAAAACACTTTTTGCACTTGTGATAGTGTTGAAAAACCACTTTTCGCAATTGTTTTAGTGTTGAAAAACCACTTTTCGCACTTGTGTTGGTGCAGGAAACCACTTTTGCACTTGTATTAGTGTGGAAAAACCACTTTTCGCACTTGTGTTAGTGTTGATAAACCACTTTTCGCACTTGTGTTAGTGTTGAAAAAACACTTTTTGCACTTGTGTTGGTGCAGGAAACCACTTTTGCACTTGTATTAGTGTGGAAAAAAGACTTTTTGCACTTGTGATGGTGTTGAAAAACCACTTTTCGCACTTGTGTTAGTGTTGAAAAACCACTTTTTGCACTTGTGTTGGTGCAGGAAACCACTTTTGCACTTGTATTAGTGTGGAAAAACCACTTTTCGCACTTGTGTTAGTGTTGAAATACCACTTTTCGCACTTTTGTTAGTGTTGAAATACCACTTTTCGCACTTTTGTTAGTGTTGAAAAACCACTTTTCGCACTTGTGTTGGTGCAGGAAACCACTTTTGCACTTGTATTAGTGTGGAAAAAACAGTTTTTGCACTTTTGATAGTGTTGAAAAATCACTTTTCACACTTGTGTTAGTGTTGAAAAACCACTTTTCGCACTTGTGTTGGTGCAGGAAACCACTTTTGCACTTGTATTAGTGTGGAAAAACCACTTTTCTCACTTGTGTTAGTGTTGAAAAACCACTTTTCGCACTTGTGTTAGTGTTGAAAAACCACTTTTCGCACTTGTGTTAGTGTTGAAAAACCACTTTTCGCACTTGTGTTGGTGCAGGAAACCACTTTTGCACTTGTATTAGTGTGGAAAAACCACTTTTCGCACTTGTGTTAGTGTTGAAAAACCACTTTTCGCACGAGTGTTAGTGTTGAAAAACCACTTTTCGCACTTGTGTTAGTGTTGAAAAACCAATTTTTGCACTTGTCTTGGTGCAGGAAACCACTTTTGCACTTGTATTAGTGTGGAAATAACACTTTTCGCACTTGTGTTAGTGTTGAAAAACCACTTTTGGCACTTGTGTTAGTGTTGAAAAACCACTTTTCGCACTTGTGTTGGTGCAGGAAACCACTTTTGCACTTGTATTAGTGTGGAAAAACCACTTTTCGCACTTGTGTTAGTGTTGAAAAACCACTTTTCGCACTTGTGTTAGTGTTGAAAAACCACTTTTCGCACTTGTGTTGTTGCAGGAAACCACTTTTGCACTTGTATTAGTGTGGAAAAAACACTTTTTGCACTTGTGATAGTGTTGAAAAACCACTTTTCGCACTTGTGTTAGTGTTGAAAAACCACTTTTCGCACTTGTCTTGGTACAGAAAACCACTGTTGCACTTGTATTAGTGTGGAAAAAACACTTTTCGCACTTGTGATAGTGTTGAAAAACCACTTTTCGCACTTGTGTTAGTGTTGAAAAACCACTTTTCGCACTTGTGTTGGTGCAGGAAACCACTTTTGCACTTGTATTAGTGTGGAAAAACCACTTTTCGCACTTGTGTTAGTGTTGAAAAACCACTTTTCACACTTGTGTTAGTGTTGAAAAACCACTTTTCGCATTTGCGTTAGTGTTGAAAAACCACTTTTCGCACTTGTGTTAGTGTTGAAAAACCACTTTTCGCACTTGTGTTGGTGCAGGAAACCACTTTTCGCACTTGTGTTAGTGTTGAAAAACCACTTTTCGCACTTGTGTTGGTGCAGGAAACCACTTTTGCACTTGTATTAGTGTGGAAAAAACACTTTTTGCACTTGTGATAGTGTTGTAAACCACTTTTCGCACTTGTGTTAGTGTTGAAAAACCACTTTTCGCACTTGTGTTGGTGCAGGAAACCACTTTTGCACTTGTATTAGTGTGGAAAAACCACTTTTCGCACTTGTGTTAGTGTTGAAAAACCACTTTTCGCACTTGTGTTAGTGTTGAAAAACCACTTTTCGCACTTGTGTTGGTGCAGGAAACCACTTTTGCACTTGTATTAGTGTGGAAAAACCACTTTTGCACTTGTATTAGTGTGGAAAAAACACTTTTTGAACTTGTGATAGTGTTGAAAAACCACTTTTCGCACTTGTGTTAGTGTTGAAAAACCACTTTTTGCACTTGTGTTGGTGCAGGAAACCACTTTTGCACTTGTATTAGTGTGGAAAAACCACTTTTCGCACTTGTGTTAGTGTTGAAAAACCACTTTTCGCACTTTTGTTAGTGTTGAAATACCACTTTTCGCACTTTTGTTAGTGTTGAAAAACCACTTTTCGCACTTGTGTTGGTGCAGGAAACCACTTTTGCACTTGTATTAGTGTGGAAAAAACAGTTTTTGCACTTTTGATAGTGTTGAAAAATCACTTTTCGCACTTGTGTTAGTGTTGAAAAACCACTTTTCGCACTTGTGTTGGTGCAGGAAACCACTTTTGCACTTGTATTAGTGTGGAAAAACCACTTTTCTCACTTGTGTTAGTGTTGAAAAACCACTTTTCGCACTTGTGTTAGTGTTGAAAAACCACTTTTTCACTTGTGTTAGTGTTGAAAAACCACTTTTTGCACTTGTCTTGGTGCAGGAAACCACTTTTGCACTTGTATTAGTGTGGAAATAACACTTTTCGCACTTGTGTTAGTGTTGAAAAACCACTTTTCGCACTTGTGTTAGTGTTGAAAAACCACTTTTTGCACTTGTGTTGGTGCAGGAAACCACTTTTGCACTTGTATTAGTGTGGAAAAACCACTTTTCGCACTTGTGTTAGTGTTGAAATACCACTTTTCGCACTTTTGTTAGTGTTGAAATACCACTTTTCGCACTTTTGTTAGTGTTGAAAAACCACTTTTCGCACTTGTGTTGGTGCAGGAAACCACTTTTGCACTTGTATTAGTGTGGAAAAAACAGTTTTTGCACTTTTGATAGTGTTGAAAAATCACTTTTCACACTTGTGTTAGTGTTGAAAAACCACTTTTCGCACTTGTGTTGGTGCAGGAAACCACTTTTGCACTTGTATTAGTGTGGAAAAACCACTTTTCTCACTTGTGTTAGTGTTGAAAAACCACTTTTCGCACTTGTGTTAGTGTTGAAAAACCACTTTTCGCACTTGTGTTAGTGTTGAAAAACCACTTTTCGCACTTGTGTTGGTGCAGGAAACCACTTTTGCACTTGTATTAGTGTGGAAAAACCACTTTTCGCACTTGTGTTAGTGTTGAAAAACCACTTTTCGCACGAGTGTTAGTGTTGAAAAACCACTTTTCGCACTTGTGTTAGTGTTGAAAAACCACTTTTTGCACTTGTCTTGGTGCAGGAAACCACTTTTGCACTTGTATTAGTGTGGAAATAACACTTTTCGCACTTGTGTTAGTGTTGAAAAACCACTTTTGGCACTTGTGTTAGTGTTGAAAAACCACTTTTCGCACTTGTGTTGGTGCAGGAAACCACTTTTGCACTTGTATTAGTGTGGAAAAACCACTTTTCGCACTTGTGTTAGTGTTGAAAAACCACTTTTCGCACTTGTGTTAGTGTTGAAAAACCACTTTTCGCACTTGTGTTTTTGCAGGAAACCACTTTTGCACTTGTATTAGTGTGGAAAAAACACTTTTTGCACTTGTGATAGTGTTGAAAAACCACTTTTCGCACTTGTGTTAGTGTTGAAAAACCACTTTTCGCACTTGTCTTGGTACAGAAAACCACTGTTGCACTTGTATTAGTGTGGAAAAAACACTTTTCGCACTTGTGATAGTGTTGAAAAACCACTTTTCGCACTTGTGTTAGTGTTGAAAAACCACTTTTCGCACTTGTGTTGGTGCAGGAAACCACTTTTGCACTTGTATTAGTGTGGAAAAACCACTTTTCGCACTTGTGTTAGTGTTGAAAAACCACTTTTCACACTTGTGTTAGTGTTGAAAAACCACTTTTCGCATTTGCGTTAGTGTTGAAAAACCACTTTTCGCACTTGTGTTAGTGTTGAAAAACCACTTTTCGCACTTGTGTTGGTGCAGGAAACCACTTTTCGCACTTGTGTTAGTGTTGAAAAACCACTTTTCGCACTAGTGTTGGTGCAGGAAACCACTTTTGCACTTGTATTAGTGTGGAAAAAACACTTTTTGCACTTGTGATAGTGTTGTAAACCACTTTTCGCACTTGTGTTAGTGTTGAAAAACCACTTTTCGCACTTGTGTTGGTGCAGGAAACCACTTTTGCACTTGTATTAGTGTGGAAAAACCACTTTTCGCACTTGTGTTAGTGTTGAAAAACCACTTTTCGCACTTGTGTTAGTGTTGAAAAACCACTTTTCACACTTGTGTTGGTGCAGGAAACCACTTTTGCACTTGTATTAGTGTGGAAAAACCACTTTTGCACTTGTATTAGTGTGGAAAAACCACTTTTCGCACTTGTGTTAGTGTTGAAAAACCACTTTTCGCACTTGTGTTGGTGTTGAAAAACCACTTTTTGCACTTGTGTAGGTGTAGGAAACCACTTTTGCACTTGTATTAGTGTGGAAAAAACACTTTTTGAACTTGTGATAGTGTTGAAAAACCACTTTTCGCACTTGTGTTAGTGTTGAAAAACCACTTTTTGCACTTGTGTTGGTGCAGGAAACCACTTTTGCACTTGTATTAGTGTGGAAAAACCACTTTTCGCACTTGTGTTAGTGTTGAAAAACCACTTTTCGCACTTTTGTTAGTGTTGAAATACCACTTTTCGCACTTTTGTTAGTGTTGAAAAACCACTTTTCGCACTTGTGTTGGTGCAGGAAACCACTTTTGCACTTGTATTAGTGTGGAAAAAACAGTTTTTGCACTTTTGATAGTGTTGAAAAATCACTTTTCGCACTTGTGTTAGTGTTGAAAAACCACTTTTCGCACTTGTGTTGGTGCAGGAAACCACTTTTGCACTTGTATTAGTGTGGAAAAACCACTTTTCTCACTTGTGTTAGTGTTGAAAAACCACTTTTCGCACTTGTGTTAGTGTTGAAAAACCACTTTTTCACTTGTGTTAGTGTTGAAAAACCACTTTTTGCACTTGTCTTGGTGCAGGAAACCACTTTTGCACTTGTATTAGTGTGGAAATAACACTTTTCGCACTTGTGTTAGTGTTGAAAAACCACTTTTGGCACTTGTGTTAGTGTTGAAAAACCACTTTTCGCACTTGTGTTGGTGCAGGAAACCACTTTTGCACTTGTATTAGTGTGGAAAAACCACTTTTCGCACTTGTGTTAGTGTTGAAAAACCACTTTTCGCACTTGTGTTAGTGTTGAAAAACCACTTTTCGCACTTGTGTTGTTGCAGGAAACCACTTTTGCACTTGTATTAGTGTGGAAAAAACACTTTTTGCACTTGTGATAGTGTTGAAAAACCACTTTTCGCACTTGTGTTAGTGTTGAAAAACCACTTTTCGCACTTGTCTTGGTACAGGAAACCACTGTTGCACTTGTATTAGTGTGGAAAAAACACTTTTCGCACTTGTGATAGTGTTGAAAAACCACTTTTCGCACTTGTGTTAGTGTTGAAAAACCACTTTTCGCACTTGTGTTGGTGCAGGAAACCACTTTTGCACTTGTATTAGTGTGGAAAAACCACTTTTCGCACTTGTGTTAGTGTTGAAAAACCACTTTTCACACTTGTGTTAGTGTTGAAAAACCACTTTTCGCACTTGTGTTAGTGTTGAAAAACCACTTTTCACACTTGTGTTAGTGTTGAAAAACCACTTTTCGCACTTGTGTTAGTGTTGAAAAACCACTTTTTGCACTTGTGTTGGTGCAGGAAACCACTTTTGCACTTGTATTAGTGTGGAAAAACCACTTTTCGCACTTGTGTTAGTGTTGAAAAACCACTTTTCGCACTTTTGTTAGTGTTGAAATACCACTTTTCGCACTTTTGTTAGTGTTGAAAAACCACTTTTCGCACTTGTGTTGGTGCAGGAAACCACATTTGCACTTGTATTAGTGTGGAAAAAACAGTTTTTGCACTTTTGATAGTGTTGAAAAATCACTTTTCGCACTTGTGTTAGTGTTGAAAAACCACTTTTCGCACTTGTGTTGGTGCAGGAAACCACTTTTGCACTTGTATTAGTGTGGAAAAACCACTTTTCTCACTTGTGTTAGTGTTGAAAAACCACTTTTTGCACTTGTGTTAGTGTTGAAAAACCACTTTTCGCACTTGTGTTAGTGTTGAAAAACCACTTTTCGCACTTGTGTTGGTGCAGGAAACCACTTTTGCACTTGTATTAGTGTGGAAAAACCACTTTTCGCACTTGTGTTAGTGTTGAAAAACCACTTTTCGCACGAGTGTTAGTGTTGAAAAACCACTTTTCGCACTTGTGTTAGTGTTGAAAAACCACTTTTTGCACTTGTCTTGGTGCAGGAAACCACTTTTGCACTTGTATTAGTGTGGAAATAACACTTTTCGCACTTGTGTTAGTGTTGAAAAACCACTTTTGGCACTTGTGTTAGTGTTGAAAAACCACTTTTCGCACTTGTGTTGGTGCAGGAAACCACTTTTGCACTTGTATTAGTGTGGAAAAACCACTTTTCGCACTTGTGTTAGTGTTGAAAAACCACTTTTCGCACTTGTGTTAGTGTTGAAAAACCACTTTTCGCACTTGTGTTGTTGCAGGAAACCACTTTTGCACTTGTATTAGTGTGGAAAAAACACTTTTTGCACTTGTGATAGTGTTGAAAAACCACTTTTCGCACTTGTGTTAGTGTTGAAAAACCACTTTTCGCACTTGTCTTGGTACAGGAAACCACTGTTGCACTTGTATTAGTGTGGAAAAAACACTTTTCGCACTTGTGATAGTGTTGAAAAACCACTTTTCGCACTTGTGTTAGTGTTGAAAAACCACTTTTCGCACTTGTGTTGGTGCAGGAAACCACTTTTGCACTTGTATTAGTGTGGAAAAACCACTTTTCGCACTTGTGTTAGTGTTGAAAAACCACTTTTCACACTTGTGTTAGTGTTGAAAAACCACTTTTCGCACTTGCGTTAGTGTTGAAAAACCACTTTTCGCACTTGTGTTAGTGTTGAAAAACCACTTTTCGCACTTGTGTTGGTGCAGGAAACCACTTTTCGCACTTGTGTTAGTGTTGAAAAACCACTTTTCGCACTTGTGTTGGTGCAGGAAACCACTTTTGCACTTGTATTAGTGTGGAAAAAACACTTCTTGCACTTGTGATAGTGTTGTAAACCACTTTTCGCACTTGTGTTAGTGTTGAAAAACCACTTTTCGCACTTGTGTTGGTGCAGGAAACCACTTTTGCACTTGTATTAGTGTGGAAAAACCACTTTTCGCACTTGTGTTAGTGTTGAAAAACCACTTTTCGCACTTGTGTTAGTGTTGAAAAACCACTTTTCGCACTTGTGTTGGTGCAGGAAACCACTTTTGCACTTGTATTAGTGTGGAAAAACCACTTTTGCACTTGTATTAGTGGGGAAAAACCACTTTTCGCACTTGTGTTAGTGTTGAAAAACCACTTTTCGCACTTGTGTTGGTGTTGAAAAACCACTTTTCGCACTTGTGTTGGTGTTGAAAAACCACTTTTTGCACTTGTGTAGGTGTAGGAAACCACTTTTGCACTTGTATTAGTGTGGAAAAAACACTTTTTGAACTTGTGATAGTGTTGAAAAACCACTTTTCGCACTTGTGTTAGTGTTGAAAAACCACTTTTTGCACTTGTGTTGGTGCAGGAAACCACTTTTGCACTTGTATTAGTGTGGAAAAACCACTTTTCGCACTTGTGTTAGTGTTGAAATACCACTTTTCGCACTTTTGTTAGTGTTGAAAAACCACTTTTCGCACTTGTGTTGGTGCAGGAAACCACTTTTGCACTTGTATTAGTGTGGAAAAAACAGTTTTTGCACTTTTGATAGTGTTGAAAAATCACTTTTCGCACTTGTGTTAGTGTTGAAAAACCACTTTTCGCACTTGTGTTGTTGCAGGAAACCACTTTTGCACTTGTATTAGTGTGGAAAAAACACTTTTTGCACTTGTGATAGTGTTGAAAAACCACTTTTCGCACTTGTGTTAGTGTTGAAAAACCACTTTTCGCACTTGTCTTGGTACAGGAAACCACTGTTGCACTTGTATTAGTGTGGAAAAAACACTTTTCGCACTTGTGATAGTGTTGAAAAACCACTTTTCGCACTTGTGTTAGTGTTGAAAAACCACTTTTCGCACTTGTGTTGGTGCAGGAAACCACTTTTGCACTTGTATTAGTGTGGAAAAACCACTTTTCGCACTTGTGTTAGTGTTGAAAAACCACTTTTCACACTTGTGTTAGTGTTGAAAAACCACTTTTCGCACTTGCGTTAGTGTTGAAAAACCACTTTTCGCACTTGTGTTAGTGTTGAAAAACCACTTTTCGCACTTGTGTTGGTGCAGGAAACCACTTTTCGCACTTGTGTTAGTGTTGAAAAACCACTTTTCGCACTTGTGTTGGTGCAGGAAACCACTTTTGCACTTGTATTAGTGTGGAAAAAACACTTCTTGCACTTGTGATAGTGTTGTAAACCACTTTTCGCACTTGTGTTAGTGTTGAAAAACCACTTTTCGCACTTGTGTTGGTGCAGGAAACCACTTTTGCACTTGTATTAGTGTGGAAAAACCACTTTTCGCACTTGTGTTAGTGTTGAAAAACCACTTTTCGCACTTGTGTTAGTGTTGAAAAACCACTTTTCGCACTTGTGTTGGCGCAGGAAACCACTTTTGCACTTGTATTAGTGTGGAAAAACCACTTTTGCACTTGTATTAGTGGGGAAAAACCACTTTTCGCACTTGTGTTAGTGTTGAAAAACCACTTTTCGCACTTGTGTTGGTGTTGAAAAACCACTTTTCGCACTTGTGTTGGTGTTGAAAAACCACTTTTTGCACTTGTGTAGGTGTAGGAAACCACTTTTGCACTTGTATTAGTGTGGAAAAAACACTTTTTGAACTTGTGATAGTGTTGAAAAACCACTTTTCGCACTTGTGTTAGTGTTGAAAAACCACTTTTTGCACTTGTGTTGGTGCAGGAAACCACTTCTGCACTTGTATTAGTGTGGAAAAACCACTTTTCGCACTTGTGTTAGTGTTGAAATACCACTTTTCGCACTTTTGTTAGTGTTGAAAAACCACTTTTCGCACTTGTGTTGGTGCAGGAAACCACTTTTGCACTTGTATTAGTGTGGAAAAAACAGTTTTTGCACTTTTGATAGTGTTGAAAAATCACTTTTCGCACTTGTGTTAGTGTTGAAAAACCACTTTTCGCAGTTGTGTTGGTGCAGGAAACCACTTTTGCACTTGTATTAGTGTGGAAAAACCACTTTTCTCACTTGTGTTAGTGTTGAAAAACCACTTTTCGCACTTGTGTTAGTGTTGAAAAACCACTTTTTCACTTGTGTTAGTGTTGAAAAACCACTTTTCGCACTTGTGTTGGTGCAGGAAACCACTTTTGCACTTGTATTAGTGTGGAAAAACCACTTTTCGCACTTGTGTTAGTGTTGAAAAACCACTTTTCGCACGAGTGTTAGTGTTGAAAAACCACTTTTCGCACTTGTGTTAGTGTTGAAAAACCACTTTTTGCACTTGTCTTGGTGCAGGAAACCACTTTTGCACTTGTATTAGTGTGGAAATAACACTTTTCGCACTTGTGTTAGTGTTGAAAAACCACTTTTGGCACTTGTGTTAGTGTTGAAAAACCACTTTTCGCACTTGTGTTGGTGCAGGAAACCACTTTTGCACTTGTATTAGTGTGGAAAAACCACTTTTCGCACTTGTGTTAGTGTTGAAAAACCACTTTTCGCACTTGTGTTGGTGTTGAAAAACCACTTTTCGCACTTGTGTTGGTGCAGGAAACCACTTTTGCACTTGTATTAGTGTGGAAAAACCACTTTTCGCACTTGTGTTAGTGTTGAAAAACCACTTTTCACACTTGTGTTAGTGTTGAAAAACCACTTTTCGCACTTGTGTTAGTGTTGAAAAACCACTTTTCGCACTTGTGTTGGTGCAGGAAACCACTTTTGCACTTGTATTCGTGTGGAAAAACCACTTTTCGCTCTTGTGTTAGTGTTGAAAAACCACTTTTCGCACTTGTGTTGGTGCAGGAAACCACTTTTGCACTTGTATTAGTGTGGATAAACCACTTTTCGCACTTGTGTTAGTGTTGAAAAACCACTTTTCGCACTTGTGTTAGTGTTGAAAAACCACTTTTCGCACTTGTGTTGGTGCAGGAAACCACTTTTGCACTTGTATTAGTGTGGAAAAAACACTTTTTGCACTTGTGATAGTGTTGAAAAACCACTTTTCGCACTTGTGTTAGTGTTGAAAAACCACTTTTCGCACTTGTGTTGGTGCAGGAAACCACTTTTGCACTTGTATTAGTGTGGAAAAACCACTTTTCGCACTTGTGTTAGTGTTGAAAAACCACTTTTCGCACTTGTGTTAGTGTGGAAAAACCACTTTTCGCACTTGTGTTGGTGCAGGAAACCACTTTTGCACTTGTATTAGTGTGGAAAAAACACTTTTTGCACTTGTGATAGTGTTGAAAAACCACTTTTCGCACTTGTGTTAGTGTTGAAAAACCACTTCTCGCACTTGTGTTAGTGTTGAAAAACCACTTTTTGCACTTGTGTTGGTACAGGAAACCACTTTTGCACTTGTATTAGTGTGGAAAAAACACTTTTCACACTTGTGTTAGTGTTGAAAAACCACTTTTCGCACTTGTGTTGGTGCAGGACACCACTTTTGCACTTGTATTAGTGTGGAAAACCACTTTTCGCACTTGTGTTAGTGTTGAAAAACCACTTTTCGTACTTGTGTTAGTGTTGAAAAACCACTTTTCGCACTTGTTAGTGTTGAAAAACCACTTTTTGCACTTGTGTTGGTGCAGGAAACCACTTTTGCACTTGTATTAGTGTGGAAAAACCACTTTTCACACTTGTGTTAGTGTTGAAAAACCACGTTTCGCACTTGTGTTGGTGCAGGAAACCACTTTTGCACTTGTATTAGTGTGGAAAAACCACTTTTCGCACTTGTTTTAGTGTTGAAAAACCACTTTCCGCACTTGTGTTAGTGTTGAAAAACCACTTTTCGCACTTGTGTTAATGTTGAAAAACCACTTTTCGCACTTGTGTTGGTGCAGGAAACCACTTTTGCACTTGTATTCGTGTGGAAAAAACACTTTTTGAACTTGTGATAGTGTTGAAAAACCACTTTTCGCAATTGTGTTAGTGTTGAAAAACCACTTTTCGCAATTGTGTTGGTGCAGGAAACCACTTTTGCACTTGTATTAGTGTGGAAAAACCACTTTTCGCACTTGTGTTAGTGTTGAAAAACCACTTTTCGCACTTGTGTTAGTGTTGAAAAACCACTTTTCGCACTTTTGTTAGTGTTGAAAAACCACTTTTCGCACTTTTGTTAGTGTTGAAAAACCACTTTTCGCACTTGTGTTGGTGCAGGAAACCACTTTTGCACTTGTATTAGTGTGGAAAAAACACTTTTTGCACTTTTGATAGTGTTGAAAAATCACTTTTCGCACATGTGTTAGTGTTGAAAAACCACTTTTCGCCCTTGTGTTGGTGCAGGAAACCACTTTTGCACTTGTATTAGTGTGGAAAAACCACTTTTCTCACTTGTGTTAGTGTTGAAAAACCACTTTTCGCACTTGCGTTAGTGTTGAAAAACCACTTTTCGCACTTGTGTTAGTGTTGAAAAACCACTTTTCGCGCTTGTGTTGGTGCAGGAAACCACTTTTGCACTTGTATTAGTGTGGAAAAAACACTTTTTGCACTTGTGATAGTGTTGTAAACCACTTTTCGCACTTGTGTTAGTGTTGAAAAACCACTTTTCGCACTTGTGTTGGTGTTGAAAAACCACTTTTTGCAATTGTGTTGGTGTAGGAAACCACTTTTGCACTTGTATTAGTGTGGAAAAAACACTTTTTGAACTTGTGATAGTGTTGAAAAACCACTTTTCGCACTTGTGTTAGTGTTGAAAAACCACTTTTTGCACTTGTGTTGGTGCAGGAAACCACTTTTGCACTTGTATTAGTGTGGAAAAACCACTTTTCGCACTTGTGTTAGTGTTGAAATACCACTTTTCGCACTTTTGTTAGTGTTGAAATACCACTTTTCGCACTATTGTTAGTGTTGAAAAACCACTTTTCGCACTTGTGTTGGTGCAGGAAACCACTTTTGCACTTGTATTAGTGTGGAAAAAACAGTTTTTGCACTTTTGATAGTGTTGAAAAATCACTTTTCACACTTGTGTTAGTGTTGAAAAACCACTTTTCGCACTTGTGTTGGTGCAGGAAACCACTTTTGCACTTGTATTAGTGTGGAAAAACCACTTTTCTCACTTGTGTTAGTGTTGAAAAACCACTTTTCGCACTTGTGTTAGTGTTGAAAAACCACTTTTCGCACTTGTGTTAGTGTTGAAAAACCACTTTTCGCACTTGTGTTGGTGCAGGAAACCACTTTTGCACTTGTATTAGTGTGGAAAAACCACTTTTCGCACTTGTGTTAGTGTTGAAAAACCACTTTTCGCACGAGTGTTAGTGTTGAAAAACCACTTTTCGCACTTGTGTTAGTGTTGAAAAACCACTTTTTGCACTTGTCTTGGTGCAGGAAACCACTTTTGCACTTGTATTAGTGTGGAAATAACACTTTTCGCACTTGTGTTAGTGTTGAAAAACCACTTTTGGCACTTGTGTTAGTGTTGAAAAACCACTTTTCGCACTTGTGTTGGTGCAGGAAACCACTTTTGCACTTGTATTAGTGTGGAAAAACCACTTTTCGCACTTGTGTTAGTGTTGAAAAACCACTTTTCGCACTTGTGTTAGTGTTGAAAAACCAATTTTCGCACTTGTGTTGTTGCAGGAAACCACTTTTGCACTTGTGATAGTGTTGAAAAACCACTTTTCGCACTTGTGTTAGTGTTGAAAAACCACTTTTCGCACTTGTCTTGGTACAGAAAACCACTGTTGCACTTGCATTAGTGTGGAAAAAACACTTTTCGCACTTGTGATAGTGTTGAAAAACCACTTTTCGCACTTGTGTTAGTGTTGAAAAACCACTTTTCGCACTTGTGTTGGTGCAGGAAACCACTTTTGCACTTGTATTAGTGTGGAAAAACCACTTTTCGCACTTGTGTTAGTGTTGAAAAACCACTTTTCACACTTGTGTTAGTGTTGAAAAACCACTTTTCGCACTTGTGTTGTTGCAGGAAACCACTTTTGCACTTGTATTAGTGTGGAAAAAACACTTTTTGCACTTGTGATAGTGTTGAAAAACCACTTTTCGCACTTGTGTTAGTGTTGAAAAACCACTTTTCGCACTTGTCTTGGTACAGAAAACCACTGTTGCACTTGTATTAGTGTGGAAAAAACACTTTTCGCACTTGTGATAGTGTTGAAAAACCACTTTTCGCACTTGTGTTAGTGTTGAAAAACCACTTTTCGCACTTGTGTTGGTGCAGGAAACCACTTTTGCACTTGTATTAGTGTGGAAAAACCACTTTTCGCACTTGTGTTAGTGTTGAAAAACCACTTTTCACACTTGTGTTAGTGTTGAAAAACCACTTTTCGCATTTGCGTTAGTGTTGAAAAACCACTTTTCGCACTTGTGTTAGTGTTGAAAAACCACTTTTCGCACTTGTGTTGGTGCAGGAAACCACTTTTCGCACTTGTGTTAGTGTTGAAAAACCACTTTTCGCACTAGTGTTGGTGCAGGAAACCACTTTTGCACTTGTATTAGTGTGGAAAAAACACTTTTTGCACTTGTGATAGTGTTGTAAACCACTTTTCGCACTTGTGTTAGTGTTGAAAAACCACTTTTCGCACTTGTGTTGGTGCAGGAAACCACTTTTGCACTTGTATTAGTGTGGAAAAACCACTTTTCGCACTTGTGTTAGTGTTGAAAAACCACTTTTCGCACTTGTGTTAGTGTTGAAAAACCACTTTTCACACTTGTGTTGGTGCAGGAAACCACTTTTGCACTTGTATTAGTGTGGAAAAACCACTTTTGCACTTGTATTAGTGTGGAAAAACCACTTTTCGCACTTGTGTTAGTGTTGAAAAACCACTTTTCGCACTTGTGTTGGTGTTGAAAAACCACTTTTTGCACTTGTGTAGGTGTAGGAAACCACTTTTGCACTTGTATTAGTGTGGAAAAAACACTTTTTGAACTTGTGATAGTGTTGAAAAACCACTTTTCGCACTTGTGTTAGTGTTGAAAAACCACTTTTTGCACTTGTGTTGGTGCAGGAAACCACTTTTGCACTTGTATTAGTGTGGAAAAACCACTTTTCGCACTTGTGTTAGTGTTGAAAAACCACTTTTCGCACTTTTGTTAGTGTTGAAATACCACTTTTCGCACTTTTGTTAGTGTTGAAAAACCACTTTTCGCACTTGTGTTGGTGCAGGAAACCACTTTTGCACTTGTATTAGTGTGGAAAAAACAGTTTTTGCACTTTTGATAGTGTTGAAAAATCACTTTTCGCACTTGTGTTAGTGTTGAAAAACCACTTTTCGCACTTGTGTTGGTGCAGGAAACCACTTTTGCACTTGTATTAGTGTGGAAAAACCACTTTTCTCACTTGTGTTAGTGTTGAAAAACCACTTTTCGCACTTGTGTTAGTGTTGAAAAACCACTTTTTCACTTGTGTTAGTGTTGAAAAACCACTTTTTGCACTTGTCTTGGTGCAGGAAACCACTTTTGCACTTGTATTAGTGTGGAAATAACACTTTTCGCACTTGTGTTAGTGTTGAAAAACCACTTTTGGCACTTGTGTTAGTGTTGAAAAACCACTTTTCGCACTTGTGTTGGTGCAGGAAACCACTTTTGCACTTGTATTAGTGTGGAAAAACCACTTTTCGCACTTGTGTTAGTGTTGAAAAACCACTTTTCGCACTTGTGTTAGTGTTGAAAAACCACTTTTCGCACTTGTGTTGTTGCAGGAAACCACTTTTGCACTTGTATTAGTGTGGAAAAAACACTTTTTGCACTTGTGATAGTGTTGAAAAACCACTTTTCGCACTTGTGTTAGTGTTGAAAAACCACTTTTCGCACTTGTCTTGGTACAGGAAACCACTGTTGCACTTGTATTAGTGTGGAAAAAACACTTTTCGCACTTGTGATAGTGTTGAAAAACCACTTTTCGCACTTGTGTTAGTGTTGAAAAACCACTTTTCGCACTTGTGTTGGTGCAGGAAACCACTTTTGCACTTGTATTAGTGTGGAAAAACCACTTTTCGCACTTGTGTTAGTGTTGAAAAACCACTTTTCACACTTGTGTTAGTGTTGAAAAACCACTTTTCGCACTTGTGTTAGTGTTGAAAAACCACTTTTCACACTTGTGTTAGTGTTGAAAAACCACTTTTCGCACTTGTGTTAGTGTTGAAAAACCACTTTTTGCACTTGTGTTGGTGCAGGAAACCACTTTTGCACTTGTATTAGTGTGGAAAAACCACTTTTCGCACTTGTGTTAGTGTTGAAAAACCACTTTTCGCACTTTTGTTAGTGTTGAAATACCACTTTTCGCACTTTTGTTAGTGTTGAAAAACCACTTTTCGCACTTGTGTTGGTGCAGGAAACCACATTTGCACTTGTATTAGTGTGGAAAAAACAGTTTTTGCACTTTTGATAGTGTTGAAAAATCACTTTTCGCACTTGTGTTAGTGTTGAAAAACCACTTTTCGCACTTGTGTTGGTGCAGGAAACCACTTTTGCACTTGTATTAGTGTGGAAAAACCACTTTTCTCACTTGTGTTAGTGTTGAAAAACCACTTTTTGCACTTGTGTTAGTGTTGAAAAACCACTTTTCGCACTTGTGTTAGTGTTGAAAAACCACTTTTCGCACTTGTGTTGGTGCAGGAAACCACTTTTGCACTTGTATTAGTGTGGAAAAACCACTTTTCGCACTTGTGTTAGTGTTGAAAAACCACTTTTCGCACGAGTGTTAGTGTTGAAAAACCACTTTTCGCACTTGTGTTAGTGTTGAAAAACCACTTTTTGCACTTGTCTTGGTGCAGGAAACCACTTTTGCACTTGTATTAGTGTGGAAATAACACTTTTCGCACTTGTGTTAGTGTTGAAAAACCACTTTTGGCACTTGTGTTAGTGTTGAAAAACCACTTTTCGCACTTGTGTTGGTGCAGGAAACCACTTTTGCACTTGTATTAGTGTGGAAAAACCACTTTTCGCACTTGTGTTAGTGTTGAAAAACCACTTTTCGCACTTGTGTTAGTGTTGAAAAACCACTTTTCGCACTTGTGTTGTTGCAGGAAACCACTTTTGCACTTGTATTAGTGTGGAAAAAACACTTTTTGCACTTGTGATAGTGTTGAAAAACCACTTTTCGCACTTGTGTTAGTGTTGAAAAACCACTTTTCGCACTTGTCTTGGTACAGGAAACCACTGTTGCACTTGTATTAGTGTGGAAAAAACACTTTTCGCACTTGTGATAGTGTTGAAAAACCACTTTTCGCACTTGTGTTAGTGTTGAAAAACCACTTTTCGCACTTGTGTTGGTGCAGGAAACCACTTTTGCACTTGTATTAGTGTGGAAAAACCACTTTTCGCACTTGTGTTAGTGTTGAAAAACCACTTTTCACACTTGTGTTAGTGTTGAAAAACCACTTTTCGCACTTGCGTTAGTGTTGAAAAACCACTTTTCGCACTTGTGTTAGTGTTGAAAAACCACTTTTCGCACTTGTGTTGGTGCAGGAAACCACTTTTCGCACTTGTGTTAGTGTTGAAAAACCACTTTTCGCACTTGTGTTGGTGCAGGAAACCACTTTTGCACTTGTATTAGTGTGGAAAAAACACTTCTTGCACTTGTGATAGTGTTGTAAACCACTTTTCGCACTTGTGTTAGTGTTGAAAAACCACTTTTCGCACTTGTGTTGGTGCAGGAAACCACTTTTGCACTTGTATTAGTGTGGAAAAACCACTTTTCGCACTTGTGTTAGTGTTGAAAAACCACTTTTCGCACTTGTGTTAGTGTTGAAAAACCACTTTTCGCACTTGTGTTGGTGCAGGAAACCACTTTTGCACTTGTATTAGTGTGGAAAAACCACTTTTGCACTTGTATTAGTGGGGAAAAACCACTTTTCGCACTTGTGTTAGTGTTGAAAAACCACTTTTCGCACTTGTGTTGGTGTTGAAAAACCACTTTTCGCACTTGTGTTGGTGTTGAAAAACCACTTTTTGCACTTGTGTAGGTGTAGGAAACCACTTTTGCACTTGTATTAGTGTGGAAAAAACACTTTTTGAACTTGTGATAGTGTTGAAAAACCACTTTTCGCACTTGTGTTAGTGTTGAAAAACCACTTTTTGCACTTGTGTTGGTGCAGGAAACCACTTTTGCACTTGTATTAGTGTGGAAAAACCACTTTTCGCACTTGTGTTAGTGTTGAAATACCACTTTTCGCACTTTTGTTAGTGTTGAAAAACCACTTTTCGCACTTGTGTTGGTGCAGGAAACCACTTTTGCACTTGTATTAGTGTGGAAAAAACAGTTTTTGCACTTTTGATAGTGTTGAAAAATCACTTTTCGCACTTGTGTTAGTGTTGAAAAACCACTTTTCGCACTTGTGTTGTTGCAGGAAACCACTTTTGCACTTGTATTAGTGTGGAAAAAACACTTTTTGCACTTGTGATAGTGTTGAAAAACCACTTTTCGCACTTGTGTTAGTGTTGAAAAACCACTTTTCGCACTTGTCTTGGTACAGGAAACCACTGTTGCACTTGTATTAGTGTGGAAAAAACACTTTTCGCACTTGTGATAGTGTTGAAAAACCACTTTTCGCACTTGTGTTAGTGTTGAAAAACCACTTTTCGCACTTGTGTTGGTGCAGGAAACCACTTTTGCACTTGTATTAGTGTGGAAAAACCACTTTTCGCACTTGTGTTAGTGTTGAAAAACCACTTTTCACACTTGTGTTAGTGTTGAAAAACCACTTTTCGCACTTGCGTTAGTGTTGAAAAACCACTTTTCGCACTTGTGTTAGTGTTGAAAAACCACTTTTCGCACTTGTGTTGGTGCAGGAAACCACTTTTCGCACTTGTGTTAGTGTTGAAAAACCACTTTTCGCACTTGTGTTGGTGCAGGAAACCACTTTTGCACTTGTATTAGTGTGGAAAAAACACTTCTTGCACTTGTGATAGTGTTGTAAACCACTTTTCGCACTTGTGTTAGTGTTGAAAAACCACTTTTCGCACTTGTGTTGGTGCAGGAAACCACTTTTGCACTTGTATTAGTGTGGAAAAACCACTTTTCGCACTTGTGTTAGTGTTGAAAAACCACTTTTCGCACTTGTGTTAGTGTTGAAAAACCACTTTTCGCACTTGTGTTGGCGCAGGAAACCACTTTTGCACTTGTATTAGTGTGGAAAAACCACTTTTGCACTTGTATTAGTGGGGAAAAACCACTTTTCGCACTTGTGTTAGTGTTGAAAAACCACTTTTCGCACTTGTGTTGGTGTTGAAAAACCACTTTTCGCACTTGTGTTGGTGTTGAAAAACCACTTTTTGCACTTGTGTAGGTGTAGGAAACCACTTTTGCACTTGTATTAGTGTGGAAAAAACACTTTTTGAACTTGTGATAGTGTTGAAAAACCACTTTTCGCACTTGTGTTAGTGTTGAAAAACCACTTTTTGCACTTGTGTTGGTGCAGGAAACCACTTCTGCACTTGTATTAGTGTGGAAAAACCACTTTTCGCACTTGTGTTAGTGTTGAAATACCACTTTTCGCACTTTTGTTAGTGTTGAAAAACCACTTTTCGCACTTGTGTTGGTGCAGGAAACCACTTTTGCACTTGTATTAGTGTGGAAAAAACAGTTTTTGCACTTTTGATAGTGTTGAAAAATCACTTTTCGCACTTGTGTTAGTGTTGAAAAACCACTTTTCGCAGTTGTGTTGGTGCAGGAAACCACTTTTGCACTTGTATTAGTGTGGAAAAACCACTTTTCTCACTTGTGTTAGTGTTGAAAAACCACTTTTCGCACTTGTGTTAGTGTTGAAAAACCACTTTTTCACTTGTGTTAGTGTTGAAAAACCACTTTTCGCACTTGTGTTGGTGCAGGAAACCACTTTTGCACTTGTATTAGTGTGGAAAAACCACTTTTCGCACTTGTGTTAGTGTTGAAAAACCACTTTTCGCACGAGTGTTAGTGTTGAAAAACCACTTTTCGCACTTGTGTTAGTGTTGAAAAACCACTTTTTGCACTTGTCTTGGTGCAGGAAACCACTTTTGCACTTGTATTAGTGTGGAAATAACACTTTTCGCACTTGTGTTAGTGTTGAAAAACCACTTTTGGCACTTGTGTTAGTGTTGAAAAACCACTTTTCGCACTTGTGTTGGTGCAGGAAACCACTTTTGCACTTGTATTAGTGTGGAAAAACCACTTTTCGCACTTGTGTTAGTGTTGAAAAACCACTTTTCGCACTTGTGTTGGTGTTGAAAAACCACTTTTCGCACTTGTGTTGGTGCAGGAAACCACTTTTGCACTTGTATTAGTGTGGAAAAACCACTTTTCGCACTTGTGTTAGTGTTGAAAAACCACTTTTCACACTTGTGTTAGTGTTGAAAAACCACTTTTCGCACTTGTGTTAGTGTTGAAAAACCACTTTTCGCACTTGTGTTGGTGCAGGAAACCACTTTTGCACTTGTATTCGTGTGGAAAAACCACTTTTCGCTCTTGTGTTAGTGTTGAAAAACCACTTTTCGCACTTGTGTTGGTGCAGGAAACCACTTTTGCACTTGTATTAGTGTGGATAAACCACTTTTCGCACTTGTGTTAGTGTTGAAAAACCACTTTTCGCACTTGTGTTGGTGCAGGAAACCACTTTTGCACTTGTATTAGTGTGGAAAAACCACTTTTCGCACTTGTGTTAGTGTTGAAAAACCACTTTTCGCACTTGTGTTAGTGTTGAAAAACCACTTTTCGCACTTGTATTAGTGTTGAAAAACCACTTTTCGCACTTGTGTTGGTGCAGGAAACCACTTTTGCACTTGCATTAGTGTGGAAAAAACACTTTTCGCACTTGTGTTAGTGTTGAAAAACCACTTTTCGCACTTGTGTTGGTGCAGGAAACCACTTTTGCACTTGTATTAGTGTGGAAAAACCACTTTTCGCACTTGTGTTAGTGTTGAAAAACCACTTTTCGCACTTGTGTTAGTGTTGAAAAACCACTTTTCGCACTTGTGTTAGTGTTGAAAAACCACTTTTCGCACTTGTGTTGGTGCAGGAAACCACTTTTGCACTTGTATTAGTGTGGAAAACCACTTTTCGCACTTGTGTTAGTGTTGAAAAACCACTTTTCGCACTTGTGCTGGTGCAGGAAACCACTTTTGCACTTGTATTAGTGTGGAAAAACCACTTTTCGCACTTGTTTTAGTGTTTAAAAACCACTTTCCGCACTTGTGTTAGTGTTGAAAAACCACTTTTTGCACTTGTGTTAGTGTTGAAAAACCACTTTTCGCACTTGTGTTGGTGCAGGAAACCACTTTTGCACGTGTATTCGTGTGGAAAAACCACTTTTCGCACTTGTGGTAGTGTTGAAAAACCACTTTTCGCACTATTGTTAGTGCTGAAAAACCACTTTTCGCACTTGTGTTTGTGCAGGAAACCACTTTTGCACTTGTATTAGTGTGGAAAAACCACTTTTCGCACTTGTGTTAGTGTTGAAAAACCACTTTTCGCACTTGTGTTAGTGTTGAAAAACCAATTTTCGCACTATTGTTAGTGCTGAAAAACCACTTTTCGCACTTGTGTTGGTGCAGGAAACCACTTTTGCACTTGTATTAGTGTGGAAAAAACACTTTTTGCACTTTTGATAGTGTTGAAAAATCACTTTTCGCACTTGTGTTAGTGTTGAAAAACCACTTTTCGCACTTGTGTTGGTGCAGGAAACCACTTTTGCACTTGTATTAGTGTGGAAAAACCACTTTTCTCACTTGTGTTAGTGTTGAAAAACCACTTTTAGCAGTTGTGTTAGTGTTGAAAAACCACTTTTCCCACTTGTGTTGGTGCAGGAAAACACTTTTGCACTTGTATTAGTGTGGAAAAAACACTTTTTGCACTTGTGATAGTGTTGAAAAACCACTTTTCGCACTTGTGTTAGTGTTGAAAAACCACATTTCGCACTTGGGTTGGTACAGGAAACCACTTTTGCACTTGTATTAGTGTGGAAAAACCACTTTTCGCACTTGTGTTAGTGTTGAAAAACCACTTTTCGCACTTGTGTTGGTGCAGGAAACCACTTTTGCACTTGTATTAGTGTGGAAAAAACCACTTTTCGCACTTGTGTTAGTGTTGAAAAACCACTTTTCGCACTTGTGTTAGTGTTGAAAAACCACTTTTCGCACTTTTGTTAGTGTTGAAAAACCACTTTTCGCACTTTTGTTAGTGTTGAAAAACCACTTTTCGCACTTGTGTTAGTGTTGAAAAACCACTTTTCGCACTTGTGTTAGTGTTGAAAAACCACTTTTCGCACTTGTGTTAGTGTTGAAAAACCACTTTTCGCACTTGTGTTAGTGTTGAAAAACCACTTTTCGCACTTGTGTTAGTGTTGAAAAACCACTTTTCGCACTTGTGTTAGTGTTGAAAAACCACTTTTCGCACTTGTGTTGTTGCAGGAAACCACTTTTGCACTTGTATTAGTGTGGAAAAAACACTTTTTGCACTTGTGATAGTGTTGAAAAACCACTTTTCGCACTTGTGTTAGTGTTGAAAAACCACTTTTCGCACTTGTCTTGGTACAGGAAACCACTGTTGCACTTGTATTAGTGTGGAAAAAACACTTTTCGCACTTGTGATAGTGTTGAAAAACCACTTTTCGCACTTGTGTTAGTGTTGAAAAACCACTTTTCGCACTTGTGTTGGTGCAGGAAACCACTTTTGCACTTGTATTAGTGTGGAAAAACCACTTTTCGCACTTGTGTTAGTGTTGAAAAACCACTTTTCACACTTGTGTTAGTGTTGAAAAACCACTTTTCGCACTTGCGTTAGTGTTGAAAAACCACTTTTCGCACTTGTGTTAGTGTTGAAAAACCACTTTTCGCACTTGTGTTGGTGCAGGAAACCACTTTTCGCACTTGTGTTAGTGTTGAAAAACCACTTTTCGCACTTGTGTTGGTGCAGGAAACCACTTTTGCACTTGTATTAGTGTGGAAAAAACACTTCTTGCACTTGTGATAGTGTTGTAAACCACTTTTCGCACTTGTGTTAGTGTTGAAAAACCACTTTTCGCACTTGTGTTGGTGCAGGAAACCACTTTTGCACTTGTATTAGTGTGGAAAAACCACTTTTCGCACTTGTGTTAGTGTTGAAAAACCACTTTTCGCACTTGTGTTAGTGTTGAAAAACCACTTTTCGCACTTGTGTTGGTGCAGGAAACCACTTTTGCACTTGTATTAGTGTGGAAAAACCACTTTTGCACTTGTATTAGTGGGGAAAAACCACTTTTCGCACTTGTGTTAGTGTTGAAAAACCACTTTTCGCACTTGTGTTGGTGTTGAAAAACCACTTTTCGCACTTGTGTTGGTGTTGAAAAACCACTTTTTGCACTTGTGTAGGTGTAGGAAACCACTTTTGCACTTGTATTAGTGTGGAAAAAACACTTTTTGAACTTGTGATAGTGTTGAAAAACCACTTTTCGCACTTGTGTTAGTGTTGAAAAACCACTTTTTGCACTTGTGTTGGTGCAGGAAACCACTTTTGCACTTGTATTAGTGTGGAAAAACCACTTTTCGCACTTGTGTTAGTGTTGAAATACCACTTTTCGCACTTTTGTTAGTGTTGAAAAACCACTTTTCGCACTTGTGTTGGTGCAGGAAACCACTTTTGCACTTGTATTAGTGTGGAAAAAACAGTTTTTGCACTTTTGATAGTGTTGAAAAATCACTTTTCGCACTTGTGTTAGTGTTGAAAAACCACTTTTCGCACTTGTGTTGTTGCAGGAAACCACTTTTGCACTTGTATTAGTGTGGAAAAAACACTTTTTGCACTTGTGATAGTGTTGAAAAACCACTTTTCGCACTTGTGTTAGTGTTGAAAAACCACTTTTCGCACTTGTCTTGGTACAGGAAACCACTGTTGCACTTGTATTAGTGTGGAAAAAACACTTTTCGCACTTGTGATAGTGTTGAAAAACCACTTTTCGCACTTGTGTTAGTGTTGAAAAACCACTTTTCGCACTTGTGTTGGTGCAGGAAACCACTTTTGCACTTGTATTAGTGTGGAAAAACCACTTTTCGCACTTGTGTTAGTGTTGAAAAACCACTTTTCACACTTGTGTTAGTGTTGAAAAACCACTTTTCGCACTTGCGTTAGTGTTGAAAAACCACTTTTCGCACTTGTGTTAGTGTTGAAAAACCACTTTTCGCACTTGTGTTGGTGCAGGAAACCACTTTTCGCACTTGTGTTAGTGTTGAAAAACCACTTTTCGCACTTGTGTTGGTGCAGGAAACCACTTTTGCACTTGTATTAGTGTGGAAAAAACACTTCTTGCACTTGTGATAGTGTTGTAAACCACTTTTCGCACTTGTGTTAGTGTTGAAAAACCACTTTTCGCACTTGTGTTGGTGCAGGAAACCACTTTTGCACTTGTATTAGTGTGGAAAAACCACTTTTCGCACTTGTGTTAGTGTTGAAAAACCACTTTTCGCACTTGTGTTAGTGTTGAAAAACCACTTTTCGCACTTGTGTTGGTGCAGGAAACCACTTTTGCACTTGTATTAGTGTGGAAAAACCACTTTTGCACTTGTATTAGTGGGGAAAAACCACTTTTCGCACTTGTGTTAGTGTTGAAAAACCACTTTTCGCACTTGTGTTGGTGTTGAAAAACCACTTTTCGCACTTGTGTTGGTGTTGAAAAACCACTTTTTGCACTTGTGTAGGTGTAGGAAACCACTTTTGCACTTGTATTAGTGTGGAAAAAACACTTTTTGAACTTGTGATAGTGTTGAAAAACCACTTTTCGCACTTGTGTTAGTGTTGAAAAACCACTTTTTGCACTTGTGTTGGTGCAGGAAACCACTTCTGCACTTGTATTAGTGTGGAAAAACCACTTTTCGCACTTGTGTTAGTGTTGAAATACCACTTTTCGCACTTTTGTTAGTGTTGAAAAACCACTTTTCGCACTTGTGTTGGTGCAGGAAACCACTTTTGCACTTGTATTAGTGTGGAAAAAACAGTTTTTGCACTTTTGATAGTGTTGAAAAATCACTTTTCGCACTTGTGTTAGTGTTGAAAAACCACTTTTCGCAGTTGTGTTGGTGCAGGAAACCACTTTTGCACTTGTATTAGTGTGGAAAAACCACTTTTCTCACTTGTGTTAGTGTTGAAAAACCACTTTTCGCACTTGTGTTAGTGTTGAAAAACCACTTTTTCACTTGTGTTAGTGTTGAAAAACCACTTTTCGCACTTGTGTTGGTGCAGGAAACCACTTTTGCACTTGTATTAGTGTGGAAAAACCACTTTTCGCACTTGTGTTAGTGTTGAAAAACCACTTTTCGCACGAGTGTTAGTGTTGAAAAACCACTTTTCGCACTTGTGTTAGTGTTGAAAAACCACTTTTTGCACTTGTCTTGGTGCAGGAAACCACTTTTGCACTTGTATTAGTGTGGAAATAACACTTTTCGCACTTGTGTTAGTGTTGAAAAACCACTTTTGGCACTTGTGTTAGTGTTGAAAAACCACTTTTCGCACTTGTGTTGGTGCAGGAAACCACTTTTGCACTTGTATTAGTGTGGAAAAACCACTTTTCGCACTTGTGTTAGTGTTGAAAAACCACTTTTCGCACTTGTGTTGGTGTTGAAAAACCACTTTTCGCACTTGTGTTGGTGCAGGAAACCACTTTTGCACTTGTATTAGTGTGGAAAAACCACTTTTCGCACTTGTGTTAGTGTTGAAAAACCACTTTTCACACTTGTGTTAGTGTTGAAAAACCACTTTTCGCACTTGTGTTAGTGTTGAAAAACCACTTTTCGCACTTGTGTTGGTGCAGGAAACCACTTTTGCACTTGTATTCGTGTGGAAAAACCACTTTTCGCTCTTGTGTTAGTGTTGAAAAACCACTTTTCGCACTTGTGTTGGTGCAGGAAACCACTTTTGCACTTGTATTAGTGTGGATAAACCACTTTTCGCACTTGTGTTAGTGTTGAAAAACCACTTTTCGCACTTGTGTTGGTGCAGGAAACCACTTTTGCACTTGTATTAGTGTGGAAAAACCACTTTTCGCACTTGTGTTAGTGTTGAAAAACCACTTTTCGCACTTGTGTTAGTGTTGAAAAACCACTTTTCGCACTTGTATTAGTGTTGAAAAACCACTTTTCGCACTTGTGTTGGTGCAGGAAACCACTTTTGCACTTGCATTAGTGTGGAAAAAACACTTTTCGCACTTGTGTTAGTGTTGAAAAACCACTTTTCGCACTTGTGTTGGTGCAGGAAACCACTTTTGCACTTGTATTAGTGTGGAAAAACCACTTTTCGCACTTGTGTTAGTGTTGAAAAACCACTTTTCGCACTTGTGTTAGTGTTGAAAAACCACTTTTCGCACTTGTGTTAGTGTTGAAAAACCACTTTTCGCACTTGTGTTGGTGCAGGAAACCACTTTTGCACTTGTATTAGTGTGGAAAACCACTTTTCGCACTTGTGTTAGTGTTGAAAAACCACTTTTCGCACTTGTGCTGGTGCAGGAAACCACTTTTGCACTTGTATTAGTGTGGAAAAACCACTTTTCGCACTTGTTTTAGTGTTTAAAAACCACTTTCCGCACTTGTGTTAGTGTTGAAAAACCACTTTTTGCACTTGTGTTAGTGTTGAAAAACCACTTTTCGCACTTGTGTTGGTGCAGGAAACCACTTTTGCACGTGTATTCGTGTGGAAAAACCACTTTTCGCACTTGTGGTAGTGTTGAAAAACCACTTTTCGCACTATTGTTAGTGCTGAAAAACCACTTTTCGCACTTGTGTTTGTGCAGGAAACCACTTTTGCACTTGTATTAGTGTGGAAAAACCACTTTTCGCACTTGTGTTAGTGTTGAAAAACCACTTTTCGCACTTGTGTTAGTGTTGAAAAACCAATTTTCGCACTATTGTTAGTGCTGAAAAACCACTTTTCGCACTTGTGTTGGTGCAGGAAACCACTTTTGCACTTGTATTAGTGTGGAAAAAACACTTTTTGCACTTTTGATAGTGTTGAAAAATCACTTTTCGCACTTGTGTTAGTGTTGAAAAACCACTTTTCGCACTTGTGTTGGTGCAGGAAACCACTTTTGCACTTGTATTAGTGTGGAAAAACCACTTTTCTCACTTGTGTTAGTGTTGAAAAACCACTTTTAGCAGTTGTGTTAGTGTTGAAAAACCACTTTTCCCACTTGTGTTGGTGCAGGAAAACACTTTTGCACTTGTATTAGTGTGGAAAAAACACTTTTTGCACTTGTGATAGTGTTGAAAAACCACTTTTCGCACTTGTGTTAGTGTTGAAAAACCACATTTCGCACTTGGGTTGGTACAGGAAACCACTTTTGCACTTGTATTAGTGTGGAAAAACCACTTTTCGCACTTGTGTTAGTGTTGAAAAACCACTTTTCGCACTTGTGTTGGTGCAGGAAACCACTTTTGCACTTGTATTAGTGTGGAAAAAACCACTTTTCGCACTTGTGTTAGTGTTGAAAAACCACTTTTCGCACTTGTGTTAGTGTTGAAAAACCACTTTTCGCACTTTTGTTAGTGTTGAAAAACCACTTTTCGCACTTTTGTTAGTGTTGAAAAACCACTTTTCGCACTTGTGTTAGTGTTGAAAAACCACTTTTCGCACTTGTGTTAGTGTTGAAAAACCACTTTTCGCACTTGTGTTAGTGTTGAAAAACCACTTTTCGCACTTGTGTTAGTGTTGAAAAACCACTTTTCGCACTTGTGTTAGTGTTGAAAAACCACTTTTCGCACTTGTGTTGGTGCAGGAAACCACTTTTGCACTTGTATTAGTGTGGAAAAACCACTTTTCGCACTTGTGTTAGTGTTGAAAAACCACTTTTCGCACTAGTGTTAGTGTTGAAAAACCACTTTTCGCACTTGTGTTAGTGTTGAAAAACCACTTTTTGCACTTGTCTTGGTGCAGGAAACCACTTTTGCACTTGTATTAGTGTGGAAAAATCACTTTTCGCACTTGTGTTAGTGTTGAAAAACCACTTTTGGCACTTGTGTTAGTGTTGAAAAACCACTTTTCGCACTTGTGTTGGTGCAGGAAACCACTTTTGCACTTGTATTAGTGTGGAAAAACCACTTTTCGCACTTGTGTTAGTGTTGAAAAACCACTTTTCGCACTTGTGTTAGTGTTGAAAAACCCCTTTTCGCACTTGTGTTGTTGCAGGAAACCACTTTTGCACTTGTATTAGTGTGGAAAAAACACTTTTTGCACTTGTGATAGTGTTGAAAAACCACTTTTCGCACTTGTGTTAGTGTTGAAAAACCACTTTTCGCACTTGTGTTGGTGCAGGAAACCACTTTTGCACTTGTATTAGTGTGGAAAAACCACTTTTCGCACTTGTGTTAGTGTTGAAAAACCACTTTTCGAACTTGTGTTAGTGTTGAAAAACCACTTTTCGCACTTGTGTTGGTGCAGGAAACCACTTTTGCACTTGTATTAGTGTGGAAAAAACACTTTTTGCACTTGTGATAGTGTTGAAAAACCACTTTTCGCACTTGTGTTAGTGTTGAAAAACCACATTTCGCACTTGTGTTAGTGTTGAAAAACCACTTTTCGCACTTGTGTTGGTACAGGAAACCACTTTTGCACTTGTATTAGTGTGGAAAAAACACTTTTCGCACTTGTGTTAGTGTTGAAAAACCACTTTTCACACTTGTGTTAGTGTTGAAAAACCACTTTTCGCACTTGTGTTGGTACAGGAAACCACTTTTGCACTTGTATTAGTGTGGAAAAACCACTTTTCTCACTTGTGTTAGTGTTGAAAAACCACTTTTCGCACTTGTGTTAGTGTTGAAAAACCACTTTTCGCACTTGTGTTAGTGTTGAAAAACCACTTTTTGCACTTTTGTTAGTGTTGAAAAACCACTTTTCGCACTTTTATTAGTGTTGAAAAACCACTTTTCGCACTTGTGTTGGTGCAGGAAACCACTTTTGCACTTGTATTAGTGTGGAAAAAACACTTTTTGCACTTTTGATAGTGTTGAAAAATCACTTTTCGCACTTGTGTTAGTGTTGAAAAACCACTTTTCGCACTTGTGTTGGTGCAGGAAACCACTTTTGCACTTGTATTAGTGTGGAAAAACCACTTTTCTCACTTGTGTTAGTGTTGAAAAACCACTTTTCGCACTTGTGTTGGTGCAGGAAACCACTTTTGCACTTGTATTAGTGTGGAAAAACCACTTTTTGCACTTGTGATAGTGTTGAAAAACCACTTTTCGCACTTGTGTTAGTGTTGAAAAACCACATTTCGCACTTGGGTTGGTACAGGAAACCACTTTTGCACTTGTGATAGTGTTGAAAAACCACTTTTCGCACTTGTGTTAGTGTTGAAAAACCACATTTCGCACTTGGGTTGGTACAGGAAACCACTTTTTGCACTTGTGATAGTGTTGAAAAACCACTTTTCGCACTTGTGTTAGTGTTGAAAAACCACATTTCGCACTTGGGTTGGTACAGGAAACCACTTTTGCACTTGTATTAGTGTGGAAAAACCACTTTTCGCACTTGTGTTAGTGTTGAAAAACCACTTTTCGCACTTGTGTTGGTGCAGGAAACCACTTTTGCACTTGTATTAGTGTGGGAAAACCACTTTTCGCACTTGTGTTGGTGCAGGAAACCACTTTTGCACTTGTATTAGTGTGGAAAAAACACTTTTTGCACTTGTGATAGTGTTGAAAAACCACTTTTCGCACTTGTGTTAGTGTTGAAAAACCACTTTTCGCACTTGTGTTGGTGCAGGAAACCACTTTTGCACTTGTATTAGTGTGGAAAAACCACTTTTCGCACTTGTGTTAGTGTTGAAAAACCACTTTTCGCACTTGTGTTGGTGCAGGAAACCACTTTTGCACTTGTATTAGTGTGGAAAAACCACTTTTCGCACTTGTGTTAGTGTTGAAAAACCACTTTTCGCACTTGTGTTAGTGTGGAAAAACCACTTTTCGCACTTGTGTTGGTGCAGGAAACCACTTTTGCACTTGTATTAGTGTGGAAAAAACACTTTTTGCACTTGTGATAGTGTTGAAAAACCACTTTTCGCACTTGTGTTAGTGTTGAAAAACCACTTCTCGCACTTGTGTTAGTGTTGAAAAACCACTTTTTGCACTTGTGTTGGTACAGGAAACCACTTTTGCACTTGTATTAGTGTGGAAAAAACACTTTTCGCACTTGTGTTAGTGTTGAAAAACCACTTTTCGCACTTGTGTTGGTGCAGGACACCACTTTTGCACTTGTATTAGTGTGGAAAACCACTTTTCGCACTTGTGTTAGTGTTGAAAAACCACTTTTCGTACTTGTGTTAGTGTTGAAAAACCACTTTTCGCACTTGTTAGTGTTGAAAAACCACTTTTTGCACTTGTGTTGGTGCAGGAAACCACTTTTGCACTTGTATTAGTGTGGAAAAACCACTTTTCGCACTTGTGTTAGTGTTGAAAAACCACGTTTCGCACTTGTGTTGGTGCAGGAAACCACTTTTGCACTTGTATTAGTGTGGAAAAACCACTTTTCGCACTTGTTTTAGTGTTGAAAAACCACTTTCCGCACTTGTGTTAGTGTTGAAAAACCACTTTTCGCACTTGTGTTAATGTTGAAAAACCACTTTTCGCACTTGTGTTGGTGCAGGAAACCACTTTTGCACTTGTATTCGTGTGGAAAACCACTTTTCGCACTTGTGTTAGTGTTGAAAAACCACTTTTCGCACTTGTGTTGGTGTTGAAAAACCACTTTTTGCACTTGTGCTGGTGTAGGAAACCACTTTTGCACTTGTATTAGTGTGGAAAAAACACTTTTTGAACTTGTGATAGTGTTGAAAAACCACTTTTCGCAATTGTGTTAGTGTTGAAAAACCACTTTTCGCACTTGTGTTGGTGCAGGAAACCACTTTTGCACTTGTATTAGTGTGGAAAAACCACTTTTCGCACTTGTGTTAGTGTTGAAAAACCACTTTTCGCACTTGTGTTAGTGTTGAAAAACCACTTTTCGCACTTTTGTTAGTGTTGAAAAACCACTTTTCGCACTTTTGTTAGTGTTGAAAAACCACTTTTCGCACTTGTGTTGGTGCAGGAAACCACTTTTGCACTTGTATTAGTGTGGAAAAAACACTTTTTGCACTTTTGATAGTGTTGAAAAATCACTTTTCGCACATGTGTTAGTGTTGAAAAACCACTTTTCGCCCTTGTGTTGGTGCAGGAAACCACTTTTGCACTTGTATTAGTGTGGAAAAACCACTTTTCTCACTTGTGTTAGTGTTGAAAAACCACTTTTCGCACTTGCGTTAGTGTTGAAAAACCACTTTTCGCACTTGTGTTAGTGTTGAAAAACCACTTTTCGCGCTTGTGTTGGTGCAGGAAACCACTTTTGCACTTGTATTAGTGTGGAAAAAACACTTTTTGCACTTGTGATAGTGTTGTAAACCACTTTTCGCACTTGTGTTAGTGTTGAAAAACCACTTTTCGCACTTGTGTTGGTGTTGAAAAACCACTTTTTGCAATTGTGTTGGTGTAGGAAACCACTTTTGCACTTGTATTAGTGTGGAAAAAACACTTTTTGAACTTGTGATAGTGTTGAAAAACCACTTTTCGCACTTGTGTTAGTGTTGAAAAACCACTTTTTGCACTTGTGTTGGTGCAGGAAACCACTTTTGCACTTGTATTAGTGTGGAAAAACCACTTTTCGCACTTGTGTTAGTGTTGAAATACCACTTTTCGCACTTTTGTTAGTGTTGAAATACCACTTTTCGCACTATTGTTAGTGTTGAAAAACCACTTTTCGCACTTGTGTTGGTGCAGGAAACCACTTTTGCACTTGTATTAGTGTGGAAAAAACAGTTTTTGCACTTTTGATAGTGTTGAAAAATCACTTTTCACACTTGTGTTAGTGTTGAAAAACCACTTTTCGCACTTGTGTTGGTGCAGGAAACCACTTTTGCACTTGTATTAGTGTGGAAAAACCACTTTTCTCACTTGTGTTAGTGTTGAAAAACCACTTTTCGCACTTGTGTTAGTGTTGAAAAACCACTTTTCGCACTTGTGTTAGTGTTGAAAAACCACTTTTCGCACTTGTGTTGGTGCAGGAAACCACTTTTGCACTTGTATTAGTGTGGAAAAACCACTTTTCGCACTTGTGTTAGTGTTGAAAAACCACTTTTCGCACGAGTGTTAGTGTTGAAAAACCACTTTTCGCACTTGTGTTAGTGTTGAAAAACCACTTTTTGCACTTGTCTTGGTGCAGGAAACCACTTTTGCACTTGTATTAGTGTGGAAATAACACTTTTCGCACTTGTGTTAGTGTTGAAAAACCACTTTTGGCACTTGTGTTAGTGTTGAAAAACCACTTTTCGCACTTGTGTTGGTGCAGGAAACCACTTTTGCACTTGTATTAGTGTGGAAAAACCACTTTTCGCACTTGTGTTAGTGTTGAAAAACCACTTTTCGCACTTGTGTTAGTGTTGAAAAACCAATTTTCGCACTTGTGTTGTTGCAGGAAACCACTTTTGCACTTGTATTAGTGTGGGAAAAACACTTTTTGCACTTGTGATAGTGTTGAAAAACCACTTTTCGCACTTGTGTTAGTGTTGAAAAACCACTTTTCGCACTTGTCTTGGTACAGAAAACCACTGTTGCACTTGTATTAGTGTGGAAAAAACACTTTTCGCACTTGTGATAGTGTTGAAAAACCACTTTTCGCACTTGTGTTAGTGTTGAAAAACCACTTTTCGCACTTGTGTTGGTGCAGGAAACCACTTTTGCACTTGTATTAGTGTGGAAAACCACTTTTCGCACTTGTGTTAGTGTTGAAAAACCACTTTTCACACTTGTGTTAGTGTTGAAAAACCACTTTTCGCATTTGCGTTAGTGTTGAAAAACCACTTTTCGCACTTGTGTTAGTGTTGAAAAACCACTTTTCGCACTTGTGTTGGTGCAGGAAACCACTTTTCGCACTTGTGTTAGTGTTGAAAAACCACTTTTCACACTTGTGTTGGTGCAGGAAACCACTTTTGCACTTGTATTAGTGTGGAAAAAACACTTTTTGCACTTGTGATAGTGTTGTAAACCACTTTTCGCACTTGTGTTAGTGTTGAAAAACCACTTTTCGCACTTGTGTTGGTGCAGGAAACCACTTTTGCACTTGTATTAGTGTGGAAAATCCACTTTTCGCACTTGTGTTAGTGTTGAAAAACCACTTTTCGCACTTGTGTTAGTGTTGAAAAACCACTTTTCGCACTTGTGTTGGTGCAGGAAACCACTTTTGCACTTGTATTAGTGTGGAAAAACCACTTTTGCACTTGTATTAGTGTGGAAAAACCACTTTTCGCACTTGTGTTAGTGTTGAAAAACCACTTTTCGCACTTGTGTTGGTGTTGAAAAACCACTTTTTGAACTTGTGTTAGTGTTGAAAAACCACTTTTCGCACTTGTGTTGGTGCAGGAAACCACTTTTGCACTTGTATTAGTGTGGAAAAAACACTTTTTGCACTTGTGATAGTGTTGAAAAACCACTTTTCGCACTTGTGTTAGTGTTGAAAAACCACATTTCGCACTTGTGTTAGTGTTGAAAAACCACTTTTCGCACTTGTGTTGGTACAGGAAACCACTTTTGCACTTGTATTAGTGTGGAAAAAACACTTTTCGCACTTGTGTTAGTGTTGAAAAACCACTTTTCACACTTGTGTTAGTGTTGAAAAACCACTTTTCGCACTTGTGTTGGTACAGGAAACCACTTTTGCACTTGTATTAGTGTGGAAAAACCACTTTTCTCACTTGTGTTAGTGTTGAAAAACCACTTTTCGCACTTGTGTTAGTGTTGAAAAACCACTTTTCGCACTTGTGTTAGTGTTGAAAAACCACTTTTTGCACTTTTGTTAGTGTTGAAAAACCACTTTTCGCACTTTTATTAGTGTTGAAAAACCACTTTTCGCACTTGTGTTGGTGCAGGAAACCACTTTTGCACTTGTATTAGTGTGGAAAAAACACTTTTTGCACTTTTGATAGTGTTGAAAAATCACTTTTCGCACTTGTGTTAGTGTTGAAAAACCACTTTTCGCACTTGTGTTGGTGCAGGAAACCACTTTTGCACTTGTATTAGTGTGGAAAAACCACTTTTCTCACTTGTGTTAGTGTTGAAAAACCACTTTTCGCACTTGTGTTGGTGCAGGAAACCACTTTTGCACTTGTATTAGTGTGGAAAATCCACTTTTTGCACTTGTGATAGTGTTGAAAAACCACTTTTCGCACTTGTGTTAGTGTTGAAAAACCACATTTCGCACTTGGGTTGGTACAGGAAACCACTTTTGCACTTGTGATAGTGTTGAAAAACCACTTTTCGCACTTGTGTTAGTGTTGAAAAACCACATTTCGCACTTGGGTTGGTACAGGAAACCACTTTTTGCACTTGTGATAGTGTTGAAAAACCACTTTTCGCACTTGTGTTAGTGTTGAAAAACCACATTTCGCACTTGGGTTGGTACAGGAAACCACTTTTGCACTTGTATTAGTGTGGAAAAACCACTTTTCGCACTTGTGTTAGTGTTGAAAAACCACTTTTCGCACTTGTGTTGGTGCAGGAAACCACTTTTGCACTTGTATTAGTGTGGGAAAACCACTTTTCGCACTTGTGTTAGTGTTGAAAAACCACTTTTCGCACTTGTGTTAGTGTTGAAAAACCACTTTTCGCACTTGTGTTGGTGCAGGAAACCACTTTTGCACTTGTATTAGTGTGGAAAAAACACTTTTTGCACTTGTGATAGTGTTGAAAAACCACTTTTCGCACTTGTGTTAGTGTTGAAAAACCACTTTTCGCACTTGTGTTGGTGCAGGAAACCACTTTTGCACTTGTATTAGTGTGGAAAAACCACTTTTCGCACTTGTGTTAGTGTTGAAAAACCACTTTTCGCACTTGTGTTAGTGTGGAAAAACCACTTTTCGCACTTGTGTTGGTGCAGGAAACCACTTTTGCACTTGTATTAGTGTGGAAAAAACACTTTTTGCACTTGTGATAGTGTTGAAAAACCACTTTTCGCACTTGTGTTAGTGTTGAAAAACCACTTCTCGCACTTGTGTTAGTGTTGAAAAACCACTTTTTGCACTTGTGTTGGTACAGGAAACCACTTTTGCACTTGTATTAGTGTGGAAAAAACACTTTTCACACTTGTGTTAGTGTTGAAAAACCACTTTTCGCACTTGTGTTGGTGCAGGACACCACTTTTGCACTTGTATTAGTGTGGAAAACCACTTTTCGCACTTGTGTTAGTGTTGAAAAACCACTTTTCGTACTTGTGTTAGTGTTGAAAAACCACTTTTCGCACTTGTTAGTGTTGAAAAACCACTTTTTGCACTTGTGTTGGTGCAGGAAACCACTTTTGCACTTGTATTAGTGTGGAAAAACCACTTTTCACACTTGTGTTAGTGTTGAAAAACCACGTTTCGCACTTGTGTTGGTGCAGGAAACCACTTTTGCACTTGTATTAGTGTGGAAAAACCACTTTTCGCACTTGTTTTAGTGTTGAAAAACCACTTTCCGCACTTGTGTTAGTGTTGAAAAACCACTTTTCGCACTTGTGTTAATGTTGAAAAACCACTTTTCGCACTTGTGTTGGTGCAGGAAACCACTTTTGCACTTGTATTCGTGTGGAAAAAACACTTTTTGAACTTGTGATAGTGTTGAAAAACCACTTTTCGCAATTGTGTTAGTGTTGAAAAACCACTTTTCGCAATTGTGTTGGTGCAGGAAACCACTTTTGCACTTGTATTAGTGTGGAAAAACCACTTTTCGCACTTGTGTTAGTGTTGAAAAACCACTTTTCGCACTTGTGTTAGTGTTGAAAAACCACTTTTCGCACTTTTGTTAGTGTTGAAAAACCACTTTTCGCACTTTTGTTAGTGTTGAAAAACCACTTTTCGCACTTGTGTTGGTGCAGGAAACCACTTTTGCACTTGTATTAGTGTGGAAAAAACACTTTTTGCACTTTTGATAGTGTTGAAAAATCACTTTTCGCACATGTGTTAGTGTTGAAAAACCACTTTTCGCCCTTGTGTTGGTGCAGGAAACCACTTTTGCACTTGTATTAGTGTGGAAAAACCACTTTTCTCACTTGTGTTAGTGTTGAAAAACCACTTTTCGCACTTGCGTTAGTGTTGAAAAACCACTTTTCGCACTTGTGTTAGTGTTGAAAAACCACTTTTCGCGCTTGTGTTGGTGCAGGAAACCACTTTTGCACTTGTATTAGTGTGGAAAAAACACTTTTTGCACTTGTGATAGTGTTGTAAACCACTTTTCGCACTTGTGTTAGTGTTGAAAAACCACTTTTCGCACTTGTGTTGGTGTTGAAAAACCACTTTTTGCAATTGTGTTGGTGTAGGAAACCACTTTTGCACTTGTATTAGTGTGGAAAAAACACTTTTTGAACTTGTGATAGTGTTGAAAAACCACTTTTCGCACTTGTGTTAGTGTTGAAAAACCACTTTTTGCACTTGTGTTGGTGCAGGAAACCACTTTTGCACTTGTATTAGTGTGGAAAAACCACTTTTCGCACTTGTGTTAGTGTTGAAATACCACTTTTCGCACTTTTGTTAGTGTTGAAATACCACTTTTCGCACTATTGTTAGTGTTGAAAAACCACTTTTCGCACTTGTGTTGGTGCAGGAAACCACTTTTGCACTTGTATTAGTGTGGAAAAAACAGTTTTTGCACTTTTGATAGTGTTGAAAAATCACTTTTCACACTTGTGTTAGTGTTGAAAAACCACTTTTCGCACTTGTGTTGGTGCAGGAAACCACTTTTGCACTTGTATTAGTGTGGAAAAACCACTTTTCTCACTTGTGTTAGTGTTGAAAAACCACTTTTCGCACTTGTGTTAGTGTTGAAAAACCACTTTTCGCACTTGTGTTAGTGTTGAAAAACCACTTTTCGCACTTGTGTTGGTGCAGGAAACCACTTTTGCACTTGTATTAGTGTGGAAAAACCACTTTTCGCACTTGTGTTAGTGTTGAAAAACCACTTTTCGCACGAGTGTTAGTGTTGAAAAACCACTTTTCGCACTTGTGTTAGTGTTGAAAAACCACTTTTTGCACTTGTCTTGGTGCAGGAAACCACTTTTGCACTTGTATTAGTGTGGAAATAACACTTTTCGCACTTGTGTTAGTGTTGAAAAACCACTTTTGGCACTTGTGTTAGTGTTGAAAAACCACTTTTCGCACTTGTGTTGGTGCAGGAAACCACTTTTGCACTTGTATTAGTGTGGAAAAACCACTTTTCGCACTTGTGTTAGTGTTGAAAAACCACTTTTCGCACTTGTGTTAGTGTTGAAAAACCAATTTTCGCACTTGTGTTGTTGCAGGAAACCACTTTTGCACTTGTGATAGTGTTGAAAAACCACTTTTCGCACTTGTGTTAGTGTTGAAAAACCACTTTTCGCACTTGTCTTGGTACAGAAAACCACTGTTGCACTTGCATTAGTGTGGAAAAAACACTTTTCGCACTTGTGATAGTGTTGAAAAACCACTTTTCGCACTTGTGTTAGTGTTGAAAAACCACTTTTCGCACTTGTGTTGGTGCAGGAAACCACTTTTGCACTTGTATTAGTGTGGAAAAACCACTTTTCGCACTTGTGTTAGTGTTGAAAAACCACTTTTCACACTTGTGTTAGTGTTGAAAAACCACTTTTCGCATTTGCGTTAGTGTTGAAAAACCACTTTTCGCACTTGTGTTAGTGTTGAAAAACCACTTTTCGCACTTGTGTTGGTGCAGGAAACCACTTTTCGCACTTGTGTTAGTGTTGAAAAACCACTTTTCGCACTTGTGTTGGTGCAGGAAACCACTTTTGCACTTGTATTAGTGTGGAAAAACCACTTTTGCACTTGTATTAGTGGGGAAAAACCACTTTTCGCACTTGTGTTAGTGTTGAAAAACCACTTTTCGCACTTGTGTTGGTGTTGAAAAACCACTTTTCGCACTTGTGTTGGTGTTGAAAAACCACTTTTTGCACTTGTGTAGGTGTAGGAAACCACTTTTGCACTTGTATTAGTGTGGAAAAAACACTTTTTGAACTTGTGATAGTGTTGAAAAACCACTTTTCGCACTTGTGTTAGTGTTGAAAAACCACTTTTTGCACTTGTGTTGGTGCAGGAAACCACTTTTGCACTTGTATTAGTGTGGAAAAACCACTTTTCGCACTTGTGTTAGTGTTGAAATACCACTTTTCGCACTTTTGTTAGTGTTGAAAAACCACTTTTCGCACTTGTGTTGGTGCAGGAAACCACTTTTGCACTTGTATTAGTGTGGAAAAAACAGTTTTTGCACTTTTGATAGTGTTGAAAAATCACTTTTCGCACTTGTGTTAGTGTTGAAAAACCACTTTTCGCACTTGTGTTGTTGCAGGAAACCACTTTTGCACTTGTATTAGTGTGGAAAAAACACTTTTTGCACTTGTGATAGTGTTGAAAAACCACTTTTCGCACTTGTGTTAGTGTTGAAAAACCACTTTTCGCACTTGTCTTGGTACAGGAAACCACTGTTGCACTTGTATTAGTGTGGAAAAAACACTTTTCGCACTTGTGATAGTGTTGAAAAACCACTTTTCGCACTTGTGTTAGTGTTGAAAAACCACTTTTCGCACTTGTGTTGGTGCAGGAAACCACTTTTGCACTTGTATTAGTGTGGAAAAACCACTTTTCGCACTTGTGTTAGTGTTGAAAAACCACTTTTCACACTTGTGTTAGTGTTGAAAAACCACTTTTCGCACTTGCGTTAGTGTTGAAAAACCACTTTTCGCACTTGTGTTAGTGTTGAAAAACCACTTTTCGCACTTGTGTTGGTGCAGGAAACCACTTTTCGCACTTGTGTTAGTGTTGAAAAACCACTTTTCGCACTTGTGTTGGTGCAGGAAACCACTTTTGCACTTGTATTAGTGTGGAAAAAACACTTCTTGCACTTGTGATAGTGTTGTAAACCACTTTTCGCACTTGTGTTAGTGTTGAAAAACCACTTTTCGCACTTGTGTTGGTGCAGGAAACCACTTTTGCACTTGTATTAGTGTGGAAAAACCACTTTTCGCACTTGTGTTAGTGTTGAAAAACCACTTTTCGCACTTGTGTTAGTGTTGAAAAACCACTTTTCGCACTTGTGTTGGTGCAGGAAACCACTTTTGCACTTGTATTAGTGTGGAAAAACCACTTTTGCACTTGTATTAGTGGGGAAAAACCACTTTTCGCACTTGTGTTAGTGTTGAAAAACCACTTTTCGCACTTGTGTTGGTGTTGAAAAACCACTTTTCGCACTTGTGTTGGTGTTGAAAAACCACTTTTTGCACTTGTGTAGGTGTAGGAAACCACTTTTGCACTTGTATTAGTGTGGAAAAAACACTTTTTGAACTTGTGATAGTGTTGAAAAACCACTTTTCGCACTTGTGTTAGTGTTGAAAAACCACTTTTTGCACTTGTGTTGGTGCAGGAAACCACTTTTGCACTTGTATTAGTGTGGAAAAACCACTTTTCGCACTTGTGTTAGTGTTGAAATACCACTTTTCGCACTTTTGTTAGTGTTGAAAAACCACTTTTCGCACTTGTGTTGGTGCAGGAAACCACTTTTGCACTTGTATTAGTGTGGAAAAAACAGTTTTTGCACTTTTGATAGTGTTGAAAAATCACTTTTCGCACTTGTGTTAGTGTTGAAAAACCACTTTTCGCAGTTGTGTTGGTGCAGGAAACCACTTTTGCACTTGTATTAGTGTGGAAAAACCACTTTTCTCACTTGTGTTAGTGTTGAAAAACCACTTTTCGCACTTGTGTTAGTGTTGAAAAACCACTTTTTCACTTGTGTTAGTGTTGAAAAACCACTTTTCGCACTTGTGTTGGTGCAGGAAACCACTTTTGCACTTGTATTAGTGTGGAAAAACCACTTTTCGCACTTGTGTTAGTGTTGAAAAACCACTTTTCGCACGAGTGTTAGTGTTGAAAAACCACTTTTCGCACTTGTGTTAGTGTTGAAAAACCACTTTTTGCACTTGTCTTGGTGCAGGAAACCACTTTTGCACTTGTATTAGTGTGGAAATAACACTTTTCGCACTTGTGTTAGTGTTGAAAAACCACTTTTGGCACTTGTGTTAGTGTTGAAAAACCACTTTTCGCACTTGTGTTGGTGCAGGAAACCACTTTTGCACTTGTATTAGTGTGGAAAAACCACTTTTCGCACTTGTGTTAGTGTTGAAAAACCACTTTTCGCACTTGTGTTGGTGTTGAAAAACCACTTTTCGCACTTGTGTTGGTGCAGGAAACCACTTTTGCACTTGTATTAGTGTGGAAAAACCACTTTTCGCACTTGTGTTAGTGTTGAAAAACCACTTTTCACACTTGTGTTAGTGTTGAAAAACCACTTTTCGCACTTGTGTTAGTGTTGAAAAACCACTTTTCGCACTTGTGTTGGTGCAGGAAACCACTTTTGCACTTGTATTCGTGTGGAAAAACCACTTTTCGCTCTTGTGTTAGTGTTGAAAAACCACTTTTTGCACTTGTGTTGGTGCAGGAAACCACTTTTGCACTTGTATTAGTGTGGATAAACCACTTTTCGCACTTGTGTTAGTGTTGAAAAACCACTTTTCGCACTTGTGTTGGTGCAGGAAACCACTTTTGCACTTGTATTAGTGTGGAAAAACCACTTTTCGCACTTGTGTTAGTGTTGAAAAACCACTTTTCGCACTTGTGTTAGTGTTGAAAAACCACTTTTCGCACTTGTATTAGTGTTGAAAAACCACTTTTCGCACTTGTGTTGGTGCAGGAAACCACTTTTGCACTTGCATTAGTGTGGAAAAAACACTTTTCGCACTTGTGTTAGTGTTGAAAAACCACTTTTCGCACTTGTGTTGGTGCAGGAAACCACTTTTGCACTTGTATTAGTGTGGAAAAACCACTTTTCGCACTTGTGTTAGTGTTGAAAAACCACTTTTCGCACTTGTGTTAGTGTTGAAAAACCACTTTTCGCACTTGTGTTAGTGTTGAAAAACCACTTTTCGCACTTGTGTTGGTGCAGGAAACCACTTTTGCACTTGTATTAGTGTGGAAAACCACTTTTCGCACTTGTGTTAGTGTTGAAAAACCACTTTTCGCACTTGTGCTGGTGCAGGAAACCACTTTTGCACTTGTATTAGTGTGGAAAAACCACTTTTCGCACTTGTTTTAGTGTTTAAAAACCACTTTCCGCACTTGTGTTAGTGTTGAAAAACCACTTTTTGCACTTGTGTTAGTGTTGAAAAACCACTTTTCGCACTTGTGTTGGTGCAGGAAACCACTTTTGCACGTGTATTCGTGTGGAAAAACCACTTTTCGCACTTGTGGTAGTGTTGAAAAACCACTTTTCGCACTATTGTTAGTGCTGAAAAACCACTTTTCGCACTTGTGTTTGTGCAGGAAACCACTTTTGCACTTGTATTAGTGTGGAAAAACCACTTTTCGCACTTGTGTTAGTGTTGAAAAACCACTTTTCGCACTTGTGTTAGTGTTGAAAAACCAATTTTCGCACTATTGTTAGTGCTGAAAAACCACTTTTCGCACTTGTGTTGGTGCAGGAAACCACTTTTGCACTTGTATTAGTGTGGAAAAAACACTTTTTGCACTTTTGATAGTGTTGAAAAATCACTTTTCGCACTTGTGTTAGTGTTGAAAAACCACTTTTCGCACTTGTGTTGGTGCAGGAAACCACTTTTGCACTTGTATTAGTGTGGAAAAACCACTTTTCTCACTTGTGTTAGTGTTGAAAAACCACTTTTAGCAGTTGTGTTAGTGTTGAAAAACCACTTTTCCCACTTGTGTTGGTGCAGGAAAACACTTTTGCACTTGTATTAGTGTGGAAAAAACACTTTTTGCACTTGTGATAGTGTTGAAAAACCACTTTTCGCACTTGTGTTAGTGTTGAAAAACCACATTTCGCACTTGGGTTGGTACAGGAAACCACTTTTGCACTTGTATTAGTGTGGAAAAACCACTTTTCGCACTTGTGTTAGTGTTGAAAAACCACTTTTCGCACTTGTGTTGGTGCAGGAAACCACTTTTGCACTTGTATTAGTGTGGAAAAACCACTTTTCGCACTTGTGTTAGTGTTGAAAAACCACTTTTCGCACTTGTGTTAGTGTTGAAAAACCACTTTTCGCAGTTGTGTTAGTGTTGAAAAACCACTTTTCGCACTTGTGTTGGTGCAGGAAACCACTTTTGCACTTGTATTCGTGTGTAAAAACCACTTTTCGCACTTTTGTTAGTGTTGAAAAACCACTTTTCGCACTTGTGTTTGTGTTGAAAAACCACTTTTCGCACTTGTGTTGGTGCAGGAAACCACTTTTGCACTTGTATTAGTGTGGAAAAACCACTTTTGCACTTGTATTAGTGTGGAAAAACCACTTTTCGCACTTGTGTTAGTGTTGAAAAACCACTTTTCGCACTTGTGTTGGTGTTGAAAAACCACTTTTTGCACTTGTGTTGGTGTAGGAAACCACTTTTGCACTTGTATTAGTGTGGAAAAAACACTTTTTGAACTTGTGATAGTGTTGAAAAACCACTTTTCGCACTTGTGTTAGTGTTGAAAAACCACTTTTCGCACTTGTGTTGGTGCAGGAAACCACTTTTGCACTTGTATTAGTGTGGAAAAAACCACTTTTCGCACTTGTGTTAGTGTTGAAAAACCACTTTTCGCACTTGTGTTAGTGTTGAAAAACCACTTTTCGCACTTTTGTTAGTGTTGAAAAACCACTTTTCGCACTTTTGTTAGTGTTGAAAAACCACTTTTCGCACTTGTGTTAGTGTTGAAAAACCACTTTTCGCACTTGTGTTAGTGTTGAAAAACCACTTTTCGCACTTGTGTTAGTGTTGAAAAACCACTTTTCGCACTTGTGTTAGTGTTGAAAAACCACTTTTCGCACTTGTGTTAGTGTTGAAAAACCACTTTTCGCACTTGTGTTGGTGCAGGAAACCACTTTTGCACTTGTATTAGTGTGGAAAAACCACTTTTCGCACTTGTGTTAGTGTTGAAAAACCACTTTTCGCACTAGTGTTAGTGTTGAAAAACCACTTTTCGCACTTGTGTTAGTGTTGAAAAACCACTTTTTGCACTTGTCTTGGTGCAGGAAACCACTTTTGCACTTGTATTAGTGTGGAAAAATCACTTTTCGCACTTGTGTTAGTGTTGAAAAACCACTTTTGGCACTTGTGTTAGTGTTGAAAAACCACTTTTCGCACTTGTGTTGGTGCAGGAAACCACTTTTGCACTTGTATTAGTGTGGAAAAACCACTTTTCGCACTTGTGTTAGTGTTGAAAAACCACTTTTCGCACTTGTGTTAGTGTTGAAAAACCACACTTGTGTTGTTGCAGGAAACCACTTTTGCACTTGTATTAGTGTGGAAAAAACAGTTTTTGCACTTTTGATAGTGTTGAAAAATCACTTTTCGCACTTGTGTTAGTGTTGAAAAACCACTTTTCGCACTTGTGTTGTTGCAGGAAACCACTTTTGCACTTGTATTAGTGTGGAAAAAACACTTTTTGCACTTGTGATAGTGTTGAAAAACCACTTTTCGCACTTGTGTTAGTGTTGAAAAACCACTTTTCGCACTTGTCTTGGTACAGGAAACCACTGTTGCACTTGTATTAGTGTGGAAAAAACACTTTTCGCACTTGTGATAGTGTTGAAAAACCACTTTTCGCACTTGTGTTAGTGTTGAAAAACCACTTTTCGCACTTGTGTTGGTGCAGGAAACCACTTTTGCACTTGTATTAGTGTGGAAAAACCACTTTTCGCACTTGTGTTAGTGTTGAAAAACCACTTTTCACACTTGTGTTAGTGTTGAAAAACCACTTTTCGCACTTGCGTTAGTGTTGAAAAACCACTTTTCGCACTTGTGTTAGTGTTGAAAAACCACTTTTCGCACTTGTGTTGGTGCAGGAAACCACTTTTCGCACTTGTGTTAGTGTTGAAAAACCACTTTTCGCACTTGTGTTGGTGCAGGAAACCACTTTTGCACTTGTATTAGTGTGGAAAAAACACTTCTTGCACTTGTGATAGTGTTGTAAACCACTTTTCGCACTTGTGTTAGTGTTGAAAAACCACTTTTCGCACTTGTGTTGGTGCAGGAAACCACTTTTGCACTTGTATTAGTGTGGAAAAACCACTTTTCGCACTTGTGTTAGTGTTGAAAAACCACTTTTCGCACTTGTGTTAGTGTTGAAAAACCACTTTTCGCACTTGTGTTGGTGCAGGAAACCACTTTTGCACTTGTATTAGTGTGGAAAAACCACTTTTGCACTTGTATTAGTGGGGAAAAACCACTTTTCGCACTTGTGTTAGTGTTGAAAAACCACTTTTCGCACTTGTGTTGGTGTTGAAAAACCACTTTTCGCACTTGTGTTGGTGTTGAAAAACCACTTTTTGCACTTGTGTAGGTGTAGGAAACCACTTTTGCACTTGTATTAGTGTGGAAAAAACACTTTTTGAACTTGTGATAGTGTTGAAAAACCACTTTTCGCACTTGTGTTAGTGTTGAAAAACCACTTTTTGCACTTGTGTTGGTGCAGGAAACCACTTTTGCACTTGTATTAGTGTGGAAAAACCACTTTTCGCACTTGTGTTAGTGTTGAAATACCACTTTTCGCACTTTTGTTAGTGTTGAAAAACCACTTTTCGCACTTGTGTTGGTGCAGGAAACCACTTTTGCACTTGTATTAGTGTGGAAAAAACAGTTTTTGCACTTTTGATAGTGTTGAAAAATCACTTTTCGCACTTGTGTTAGTGTTGAAAAACCACTTTTCGCAGTTGTGTTGGTGCAGGAAACCACTTTTGCACTTGTATTAGTGTGGAAAAACCACTTTTCTCACTTGTGTTAGTGTTGAAAAACCACTTTTCGCACTTGTGTTAGTGTTGAAAAACCACTTTTTCACTTGTGTTAGTGTTGAAAAACCACTTTTCGCACTTGTGTTGGTGCAGGAAACCACTTTTGCACTTGTATTAGTGTGGAAAAACCACTTTTCGCACTTGTGTTAGTGTTGAAAAACCACTTTTCGCACGAGTGTTAGTGTTGAAAAACCACTTTTCGCACTTGTGTTAGTGTTGAAAAACCACTTTTTGCACTTGTCTTGGTGCAGGAAACCACTTTTGCACTTGTATTAGTGTGGAAATAACACTTTTCGCACTTGTGTTAGTGTTGAAAAACCACTTTTGGCACTTGTGTTAGTGTTGAAAAACCACTTTTCGCACTTGTGTTGGTGCAGGAAACCACTTTTGCACTTGTATTAGTGTGGAAAAACCACTTTTCGCACTTGTGTTAGTGTTGAAAAACCACTTTTCGCACTTGTGTTGGTGTTGAAAAACCACTTTTCGCACTTGTGTTGGTGCAGGAAACCACTTTTGCACTTGTATTAGTGTGGAAAAACCACTTTTCGCACTTGTGTTAGTGTTGAAAAACCACTTTTCACACTTGTGTTAGTGTTGAAAAACCACTTTTCGCACTTGTGTTAGTGTTGAAAAACCACTTTTCGCACTTGTGTTGGTGCAGGAAACCACTTTTGCACTTGTATTCGTGTGGAAAAACCACTTTTCGCTCTTGTGTTAGTGTTGAAAAACCACTTTTTGCACTTGTGTTGGTGCAGGAAACCACTTTTGCACTTGTATTAGTGTGGATAAACCACTTTTCGCACTTGTGTTAGTGTTGAAAAACCACTTTTCGCACTTGTGTTGGTGCAGGAAACCACTTTTGCACTTGTATTAGTGTGGAAAAACCACTTTTCGCACTTGTGTTAGTGTTGAAAAACCACTTTTCGCACTTGTGTTAGTGTTGAAAAACCACTTTTCGCACTTGTATTAGTGTTGAAAAACCACTTTTCGCACTTGTGTTGGTGCAGGAAACCACTTTTGCACTTGCATTAGTGTGGAAAAAACACTTTTCGCACTTGTGTTAGTGTTGAAAAACCACTTTTCGCACTTGTGTTGGTGCAGGAAACCACTTTTGCACTTGTATTAGTGTGGAAAAACCACTTTTCGCACTTGTGTTAGTGTTGAAAAACCACTTTTCGCACTTGTGTTAGTGTTGAAAAACCACTTTTCGCACTTGTGTTAGTGTTGAAAAACCACTTTTCGCACTTGTGTTGGTGCAGGAAACCACTTTTGCACTTGTATTAGTGTGGAAAACCACTTTTCGCACTTGTGTTAGTGTTGAAAAACCACTTTTCGCACTTGTGCTGGTGCAGGAAACCACTTTTGCACTTGTATTAGTGTGGAAAAACCACTTTTCGCACTTGTTTTAGTGTTTAAAAACCACTTTCCGCACTTGTGTTAGTGTTGAAAAACCACTTTTTGCACTTGTGTTAGTGTTGAAAAACCACTTTTCGCACTTGTGTTGGTGCAGGAAACCACTTTTGCACGTGTATTCGTGTGGAAAAACCACTTTTCGCACTTGTGGTAGTGTTGAAAAACCACTTTTCGCACTATTGTTAGTGCTGAAAAACCACTTTTCGCACTTGTGTTTGTGCAGGAAACCACTTTTGCACTTGTATTAGTGTGGAAAAACCACTTTTCGCACTTGTGTTAGTGTTGAAAAACCACTTTTCGCACTTGTGTTAGTGTTGAAAAACCAATTTTCGCACTATTGTTAGTGCTGAAAAACCACTTTTCGCACTTGTGTTGGTGCAGGAAACCACTTTTGCACTTGTATTAGTGTGGAAAAAACACTTTTTGCACTTTTGATAGTGTTGAAAAATCACTTTTCGCACTTGTGTTAGTGTTGAAAAACCACTTTTCGCACTTGTGTTGGTGCAGGAAACCACTTTTGCACTTGTATTAGTGTGGAAAAACCACTTTTCTCACTTGTGTTAGTGTTGAAAAACCACTTTTAGCAGTTGTGTTAGTGTTGAAAAACCACTTTTCCCACTTGTGTTGGTGCAGGAAAACACTTTTGCACTTGTATTAGTGTGGAAAAAACACTTTTTGCACTTGTGATAGTGTTGAAAAACCACTTTTCGCACTTGTGTTAGTGTTGAAAAACCACATTTCGCACTTGGGTTGGTACAGGAAACCACTTTTGCACTTGTATTAGTGTGGAAAAACCACTTTTCGCACTTGTGTTAGTGTTGAAAAACCACTTTTCGCACTTGTGTTGGTGCAGGAAACCACTTTTGCACTTGTATTAGTGTGGAAAAACCACTTTTCGCACTTGTGTTAGTGTTGAAAAACCACTTTTCGCACTTGTGTTAGTGTTGAAAAACCACTTTTCGCAGTTGTGTTAGTGTTGAAAAACCACTTTTCGCACTTGTGTTGGTGCAGGAAACCACTTTTGCACTTGTATTCGTGTGTAAAAACCACTTTTCGCACTTTTGTTAGTGTTGAAAAACCACTTTTCGCACTTGTGTTTGTGTTGAAAAACCACTTTTCGCACTTGTGTTGGTGCAGGAAACCACTTTTGCACTTGTATTAGTGTGGAAAAACCACTTTTGCACTTGTATTAGTGTGGAAAAACCACTTTTCGCACTTGTGTTAGTGTTGAAAAACCACTTTTCGCACTTGTGTTGGTGTTGAAAAACCACTTTTTGCACTTGTGTTGGTGTAGGAAACCACTTTTGCACTTGTATTAGTGTGGAAAAAACACTTTTTGAACTTGTGATAGTGTTGAAAAACCACTTTTCGCACTTGTGTTAGTGTTGAAAAACCACTTTTCGCACTTGTGTTGGTGCAGGAAACCACTTTTGCACTTGTATTAGTGTGGAAAAAACCACTTTTCGCACTTGTGTTAGTGTTGAAAAACCACTTTTCGCACTTGTGTTAGTGTTGAAAAACCACTTTTCGCACTTTTGTTAGTGTTGAAAAACCACTTTTCGCACTTTTGTTAGTGTTGAAAAACCACTTTTCGCACTTGTGTTAGTGTTGAAAAACCACTTTTCGCACTTGTGTTAGTGTTGAAAAACCACTTTTCGCACTTGTGTTAGTGTTGAAAAACCACTTTTCGCACTTGTGTTAGTGTTGAAAAACCACTTTTCGCACTTGTGTTAGTGTTGAAAAACCACTTTTCGCACTTGTGTTGGTGCAGGAAACCACTTTTGCACTTGTATTAGTGTGGAAAAACCACTTTTCGCACTTGTGTTAGTGTTGAAAAACCACTTTTCGCACTAGTGTTAGTGTTGAAAAACCACTTTTCGCACTTGTGTTAGTGTTGAAAAACCACTTTTTCCACTTGTCTTGGTGCAGGAAACCACTTTTGCACTTGTATTAGTGTGGAAAAATCACTTTTCGCACTTGTGTTAGTGTTGAAAAACCACTTTTGGCACTTGTGTTAGTGTTGAAAAACCACTTTTCGCACTTGTGTTGGTGCAGGAAACCACTTTTGCACTTGTATTAGTGTGGAAAAACCACTTTTCGCACTTGTGTTAGTGTTGAAAAACCACTTTTCGCACTTGTGTTAGTGTTGAAAAACCACACTTGTGTTGTTGCAGGAAACCACTTTTGCACTTGTATTAGTGTGGAAAAAACACTTTTTGCACTTGTGATAGTGTTGAAAAACCACTTTTCGCACTTGTGTTAGTGTTGAAAAACCACTTTTCGCACTTGTGTTGGTGCAGGAAACCACTTTTGCACTTGTATTAGTGTGGAAAAACCACTTTTCGCACTTGTGTTAGTGTTGAAAAACCACTTTTCGAACTTGTGTTAGTGTTGAAAAACCACTTTTCGCACTTGTGTTGGTGCAGGAAACCACTTTTGCACTTGTATTAGTGTGGAAAAAACACTTTTTGCACTTGTGATAGTGTTGAAAAACCACTTTTCGCACTTGTGTTAGTGTTGAAAAACCACATTTCGCACTTGTGTTAGTGTTGAAAAACCACTTTTCGCACTTGTGTTGGTACAGGAAACCACTTTTGCACTTGTATTAGTGTGGAAAAAACACTTTTCGCACTTGTGTTAGTGTTGAAAAACCACTTTTCACACTTGTGTTAGTGTTGAAAAACCACTTTTCGCACTTGTGTTGGTACAGGAAACCACTTTTGCACTTGTATTAGTGTGGAAAAACCACTTTTCTCACTTGTGTTAGTGTTGAAAAACCACTTTTCGCACTTGTGTTAGTGTTGAAAAACCACTTTTCGCACTTGTGTTAGTGTTGAAAAACCACTTTTTGCACTTTTGTTAGTGTTGAAAAACCACTTTTCGCACTTTTATTAGTGTTGAAAAACCACTTTTCGCACTTGTGTTGGTGCAGGAAACCACTTTTGCACTTGTATTAGTGTGGAAAAAACACTTTTTGCACTTTTGATAGTGTTGAAAAATCACTTTTCGCACTTGTGTTAGTGTTGAAAAACCACTTTTCGCACTTGTGTTGGTGCAGGAAACCACTTTTGCACTTGTATTAGTGTGGAAAAACCACTTTTCTCACTTGTGTTAGTGTTGAAAAACCACTTTTCGCACTTGTGTTGGTGCAGGAAACCACTTTTGCACTTGTATTAGTGTGGAAAAACCACTTTTTGCACTTGTGATAGTGTTGAAAAACCACTTTTCGCACTTGTGTTAGTGTTGAAAAACCACATTTCGCACTTGGGTTGGTACAGGAAACCACTTTTGCACTTGTGATAGTGTTGAAAAACCACTTTTCGCACTTGTGTTAGTGTTGAAAAACCACATTTCGCACTTGGGTTGGTACAGGAAACCACTTTTTGCACTTGTGATAGTGTTGAAAAACCACTTTTCGCACTTGTGTTAGTGTTGAAAAACCACATTTCGCACTTGGGTTGGTACAGGAAACCACTTTTGCACTTGTATTAGTGTGGAAAAACCACTTTTCGCACTTGTGTTAGTGTTGAAAAACCACTTTTCGCACTTGTGTTGGTGCAGGAAACCACTTTTGCACTTGTATTAGTGTGGGAAAACCACTTTTCGCACTTGTGTTGGTGCAGGAAACCACTTTTGCACTTGTATTAGTGTGGAAAAAACACTTTTTGCACTTGTGATAGTGTTGAAAAACCACTTTTCGCACTTGTGTTAGTGTTGAAAAACCACTTTTCGCACTTGTGTTGGTGCAGGAAACCACTTTTGCACTTGTATTAGTGTGGAAAAACCACTTTTCGCACTTGTGTTAGTGTTGAAAAACCACTTTTCGCACTTGTGTTAGTGTGGAAAAACCACTTTTCGCACTTGTGTTGGTGCAGGAAACCACTTTTGCACTTGTATTAGTGTGGAAAAAACACTTTTTGCACTTGTGATAGTGTTGAAAAACCACTTTTCGCACTTGTGTTAGTGTTGAAAAACCACTTCTCGCACTTGTGTTAGTGTTGAAAAACCACTTTTTGCACTTGTGTTGGTACAGGAAACCACTTTTGCACTTGTATTAGTGTGGAAAAAACACTTTTCGCACTTGTGTTAGTGTTGAAAAACCACTTTTCGCACTTGTGTTGGTGCAGGACACCACTTTTGCACTTGTATTAGTGTGGAAAACCACTTTTCGCACTTGTGTTAGTGTTGAAAAACCACTTTTCGTACTTGTGTTAGTGTTGAAAAACCACTTTTCGCACTTGTTAGTGTTGAAAAACCACTTTTTGCACTTGTGTTGGTGCAGGAAACCACTTTTGCACTTGTATTAGTGTGGAAAAACCACTTTTCGCACTTGTGTTAGTGTTGAAAAACCACGTTTCGCACTTGTGTTGGTGCAGGAAACCACTTTTGCACTTGTATTAGTGTGGAAAAACCACTTTTCGCACTTGTTTTAGTGTTGAAAAACCACTTTCCGCACTTGTGTTAGTGTTGAAAAACCACTTTTCGCACTTGTGTTAATGTTGAAAAACCACTTTTCGCACTTGTGTTGGTGCAGGAAACCACTTTTGCACTTGTATTCGTGTGGAAAACCACTTTTCGCACTTGTGTTAGTGTTGAAAAACCACTTTTCGCACTTGTGTTGGTGTTGAAAAACCACTTTTTGCACTTGTGCTGGTGTAGGAAACCACTTTTGCACTTGTATTAGTGTGGAAAAAACACTTTTTGAACTTGTGATAGTGTTGAAAAACCACTTTTCGCAATTGTGTTAGTGTTGAAAAACCACTTTTCGCACTTGTGTTGGTGCAGGAAACCACTTTTGCACTTGTATTAGTGTGGAAAAACCACTTTTCGCACTTGTGTTAGTGTTGAAAAACCACTTTTCGCACTTGTGTTAGTGTTGAAAAACCACTTTTCGCACTTTTGTTAGTGTTGAAAAACCACTTTTCGCACTTTTGTTAGTGTTGAAAAACCACTTTTCGCACTTGTGTTGGTGCAGGAAACCACTTTTGCACTTGTATTAGTGTGGAAAAAACACTTTTTGCACTTTTGATAGTGTTGAAAAATCACTTTTCGCACATGTGTTAGTGTTGAAAAACCACTTTTCGCCCTTGTGTTGGTGCAGGAAACCACTTTTGCACTTGTATTAGTGTGGAAAAACCACTTTTCTCACTTGTGTTAGTGTTGAAAAACCACTTTTCGCACTTGCGTTAGTGTTGAAAAACCACTTTTCGCACTTGTGTTAGTGTTGAAAAACCACTTTTCGCGCTTGTGTTGGTGCAGGAAACCACTTTTGCACTTGTATTAGTGTGGAAAAAACACTTTTTGCACTTGTGATAGTGTTGTAAACCACTTTTCGCACTTGTGTTAGTGTTGAAAAACCACTTTTCGCACTTGTGTTGGTGTTGAAAAACCACTTTTTGCAATTGTGTTGGTGTAGGAAACCACTTTTGCACTTGTATTAGTGTGGAAAAAACACTTTTTGAACTTGTGATAGTGTTGAAAAACCACTTTTCGCACTTGTGTTAGTGTTGAAAAACCACTTTTTGCACTTGTGTTGGTGCAGGAAACCACTTTTGCACTTGTATTAGTGTGGAAAAACCACTTTTCGCACTTGTGTTAGTGTTGAAATACCACTTTTCGCACTTTTGTTAGTGTTGAAATACCACTTTTCGCACTATTGTTAGTGTTGAAAAACCACTTTTCGCACTTGTGTTGGTGCAGGAAACCACTTTTGCACTTGTATTAGTGTGGAAAAAACAGTTTTTGCACTTTTGATAGTGTTGAAAAATCACTTTTCACACTTGTGTTAGTGTTGAAAAACCACTTTTCGCACTTGTGTTGGTGCAGGAAACCACTTTTGCACTTGTATTAGTGTGGAAAAACCACTTTTCTCACTTGTGTTAGTGTTGAAAAACCACTTTTCGCACTTGTGTTAGTGTTGAAAAACCACTTTTCGCACTTGTGTTAGTGTTGAAAAACCACTTTTCGCACTTGTGTTGGTGCAGGAAACCACTTTTGCACTTGTATTAGTGTGGAAAAACCACTTTTCGCACTTGTGTTAGTGTTGAAAAACCACTTTTCGCACGAGTGTTAGTGTTGAAAAACCACTTTTCGCACTTGTGTTAGTGTTGAAAAACCACTTTTTGCACTTGTCTTGGTGCAGGAAACCACTTTTGCACTTGTATTAGTGTGGAAATAACACTTTTCGCACTTGTGTTAGTGTTGAAAAACCACTTTTGGCACTTGTGTTAGTGTTGAAAAACCACTTTTCGCACTTGTGTTGGTGCAGGAAACCACTTTTGCACTTGTATTAGTGTGGAAAAACCACTTTTCGCACTTGTGTTAGTGTTGAAAAACCACTTTTCGCACTTGTGTTAGTGTTGAAAAACCAATTTTCGCACTTGTGTTGTTGCAGGAAACCACTTTTGCACTTGTATTAGTGTGGAAAAAACACTTTTTGCACTTGTGATAGTGTTGAAAAACCACTTTTCGCACTTGTGTTAGTGTTGAAAAACCACTTTTCGCACTTGTCTTGGTACAGAAAACCACTGTTGCACTTGTATTAGTGTGGAAAAAACACTTTTCGCACTTGTGATAGTGTTGAAAAACCACTTTTCGCACTTGTGTTAGTGTTGAAAAACCACTTTTCGCACTTGTGTTGGTGCAGGAAACCACTTTTGCACTTGTATTAGTGTGGAAAAACCACTTTTCGCACTTGTGTTAGTGTTGAAAAACCACTTTTCACACTTGTGTTAGTGTTGAAAAACCACTTTTCGCATTTGCGTTAGTGTTGAAAAACCACTTTTCGCACTTGTGTTAGTGTTGAAAAACCACTTTTCGCACTTGTGTTGGTGCAGGAAACCACTTTTCGCACTTGTGTTAGTGTTGAAAAACCACTTTTCACACTTGTGTTGGTGCAGGAAACCACTTTTGCACTTGTATTAGTGTGGAAAAAACACTTTTTGCACTTGTGATAGTGTTGTAAACCACTTTTCGCACTTGTGTTAGTGTTGAAAAACCACTTTTCGCACTTGTGTTGGTGCAGGAAACCACTTTTGCACTTGTATTAGTGTGGAAAATCCACTTTTCGCACTTGTGTTAGTGTTGAAAAACCACTTTTCGCACTTGTGTTAGTGTTGAAAAACCACTTTTGCACTTGTGTTGGTACAGGAAACCACTTTTGCACTTGTATTAGTGTGGAAAAAACACTTTTCGCACTTGTGTTAGTGTTGAAAAACCACTTTTCGCACTTGTGTTGGTGCAGGACACCACTTTTGCACTTGTATTAGTGTGGAAAACCACTTTTCGCACTTGTGTTAGTGTTGAAAAACCACTTTTCGTACTTGTGTTAGTGTTGAAAAACCACTTTTCGCACTTGTTAGTGTTTGAAAAACCACTTTTTGCACTTGTGTTGTGCAGGAAACCACTTTTGCACTTGTATTAGTGTGGAAAAACCACTTTTCACACTTGTGTTAGGTGTTGAAAAACCACGTTTTCGCACTTGTGTTGGTGCAGGAAACACTTTTGCACTTGTATTAGTGTGGAAAAACCACTTTTCGCACTTGTTTTAGTGTTGAAAAACCACTTTCCGCACTTGTGTTAGTGTTGAAAAACCACTTTTCGCACTTGTGTTAATGTTGAAAAACCACTTTTCGCACTTGTGTTGGTGCAGGAAACCACTTTTGCACTTGTATTCGTGTGGAAAAAACACTTTTGAACTTGTGATAGTGTTGAAAAACCACTTTTCGCAATTGTGTTAGTGTTGAAAACCACTTTTCGCAATTGTGTTGGTGCAGGAAACCACTTTTGCACTTGTATTAGTGTGGAAAAACCACTTTTCGCACTTGTGTTAGTGTTGAAAAACCACTTTTCGCACTTGTGTTAGTGTTGAAAAACCACTTTTCGCACTTTTGTTAGTGTTGAAAAACCACTTTTCGCACTTTTGTTAGTGTTGAAAAACCACTTTTCGCACTTGTGTTGGTGCAGGAAACCACTTTTGCACTTGTATTAGTGTGGAAAAAAACACTTTTTGCACTTTTGATAGTGTTGAAAAATCACTTTTCGCACATGTGTTAGTGTTGAAAAACCACTTTTCGCCCTTGTGTTGGTGCAGGAAACCACTTTTGCACTTGTATTAGTGTGGAAAAAACCACTTTTCTCACTTGTGTTAGTGTTGAAAAACCACTTTTCGCACTTGCGTTAGTGTTGAAAAACCACTTTTCGCACTTGTGTTAGTGTTGAAAAACCACTTTTCGCGCTTGTGTTGGTGCAGGAAACCACTTTTGCACTTGTATTAGTGTGGAAAAAACACTTTTTGCACTTGTGATAGTGTTGTAAACCACTTTTCGCACTTGTGTTAGTGTTGAAAAACCACTTTTCGCACTTGTGTTGGTGTTGAAAAACCACTTTTTGCAATTGTGTTGGTGTAGGAAACCACTTTTGCACTTGTATTAGTGTGGAAAAAACACTTTTTGAACTTGTGATAGTGTTGAAAAACCACTTTTCGCACTTGTGTTAGTGTTGAAAAACCACTTTTTGCACTTGTGTTGGTGCAGAAACCACTTTTGCACTTGTATTAGTGTGGAAAAACCACTTTTCGCACTTGTGTTAGTGTTGAAATACCACTTTTCGCACTTTTGTTAGTGTTGAAATACCACTTTTCGCACTATTGTTAGTGTTGAAAAACCACTTTTCGCACTTGTGTTGGTGCAGGAAACCACTTTTGCACTGTATTAGTGTGGAAAAAACAGTTTTTGCACTTTTGATAGTGTTGAAAAATCACTTTTCACACTTGTGTTAGTGTTGAAAAACCACTTTTCGCACTTGTGTTGGTGCAGGAAACCACTTTTGCACTTGTATTAGTGTGGAAAAACCACTTTTCTCACTTGTGTTAGTGTTGAAAAACCACTTTTCGCACTTGTGTTATTGTTGAAAAACCACTTTTCGCACTTGTGTTAGTGTTGAAAAACCACTTTTCGCACTTGTGTTGGTGCAGGAAACCACTTTTGCACTTGTATTAGTGTGGAAAAACCACTTTTCGCACTTGTGTTAGTGTTGAAAAACCACTTTTCGCACGAGTGTTAGTGTTGAAAAACCACTTTTCGCACTTGTGTTAGTGTTGAAAAACCACTTTTTGCACTTGTCTTGGTGCAGGAAACCACTTTTGCACTTGTATTAGTGTGGAAATAACACTTTTCGCACTTGTGTTAGTGTTAAAGTGGTTTTTCAACACTAACACAAGTGCGAAAAGTGTTATTTTCCACACTAATACAAGTGCAAAAGTGGTTTCCTGCACCAAGACAAGTGCAAAAAGTGGTTTTTCAACACTAACACCAAGTGCGAAAAGTGGTTTTTCAACACTAACACTCGTGCGAAAAGTGGTTTTTCAACACTAACACAAGTGCGAAAAGTGGTTTTTCCACACTAATACAAGTGCAAAAGTGGTTTCCTGCACCAACACAAGTGCGAAAAGTGGTTTTTCAACACTAACACAAGTGCGAAAAGTGGTTTTTCAACAATAACACAAGTGCGAAAAGTGGTTTTTCAACACTAACACAAGTGAGAAAAGTGGTTTTTCCACACTAATACAAGTGCAAAAGTGGTTTCCTGCACCAACACAAGTGCGAAAAGTGGTTTTTCAACACTAACACAAGTGTGAAAAGTGATTTTTCAACACTATCAAAAGTGCAAAAACTGTTTTTTCCACACTAATACAAGTGCAAAAGTGGTTTCCTGCACCAACACAAGTGCGAAAAGTGGTTTTTCAACACTAACAATAGTGCGAAAAGTGGTATTTCAACACTAACAAAAGTGCGAAAAGTGGTATTTCAACACTAACGACAAGTGCGAAAAGTGGTTTTTCCACACTAATACAAGTGCAAAAGTGGTTTCCTGCACCAACACAAGTGCAAAAAGTGGTTTTTCAACACTAACACAAGTGCGAAAAGTGGTTTTTCAACACTATCACAAGTTCAAAAAGTGTTTTTTCCACACTAATACAAGTGCAAAAGTGGTTTCCTACACCAACACAATTGCAAAAAGTGGTTTTTCAACACCAACACAAGTGCGAAAAGTGGTTTTTCAACACTAACACAAGTGCGAAAAGTGGTTTACAACACTATCACAAGTGCAAAAAGTGTTTTTTCCACACTAATACAAGTGCAAAAGTGGTTTCCTGCACCAACACAAGCGCGAAAAGTGGTTTTTCAACACTAACACAAGTGCGAAAAGTGGTTTTCAACACTAACGCAAGTGCGAAAAGTGGTTTTTCAACACTAACACAAGTGAGAAAAGTGGTTTTTCCACACTAATACAAGTGCAAAAGTGGTTTCCTGCACCAACACAAGGGCGAAAAGTGGTTTTTCAACACTAACACATGTGCGAAAAGTGATTTTTCAACACTATCAAAAGTGCAAAAAGTGTTTTTTCCACACTAATACAAGTGCAAAAGTGGTTTCCTGCACCAACACAAGTGCGAAAAGTGGTTTTCAACACTTAACAAAAGTGCGAAAAGGTGGTTTTTCAACACTAACAAAAGTGCGAAAAGTGGTTTTTCAACACTAACACAAAGTGCGAAAAGTGGTTTTTCAACACTAACACAAGTGCGAAAAGTGGTTTTTCCACACTAATACAAGTGCAAAAGTGGTTTCCTGCACCAACACAATTGCGAAAAGTGGTTTTTCAACACTAACACAATTGCGAAAAGTGGTTTTTCAACACTATCACAAGTTCAAAAAGTGTTTTTTTCCACACGAATACAAGTGCAAAAGTGGTTTCCTGCACCAACACAAGTGCGAAAAGTGGTTTTTCAACATTAACACAAGTGCGAAAAGTGGTTTTTCAACACTAACACAAGTGCGGAAAGTGGTTTTTCAACACTAAAACAAGTGCGAAAAGTGGTTTTTTCCACACTAATACAAGTGCAAAAGTGGTTCCTGCACCAACACAAGTGCGAAACGTGGTTTTTCAACACTAACACAAGTGTGAAAAGTGGTTTTTCCACACTAATACAAGTGCAAAAGTGGTTTTCCTGCACCAACACAAGTGCAAAAAGTGGTTTTTCAACACTAACAAGTGCGAAAGTGGTTTTTCAACACTAACACAAGTACGAAAAGTGGGTTTTTCAACACTAACACAAGTGCGAAAAGTGGTTTTCCACACTAATACAAGTGCAAAAGTGGTGTCCTGCACCAACACAAGTGCGAAAAAGTGGTTTTTCAACACTAACACAAGTGCGAAAAGTGTTTTTTCCACACTAATACAAGTGCAAAAGTGGTTTCCTGTACCAACACAAGTGCAAAAAGTGGTTTTTCAACACTAACACAAGTGCGAAAAGTGGTTTTTCAACACTAACACAAGTGCGAAAAGTGGATTTTCCACACTAATACAAGTGCAAAAGTGGTTTCCTGCACCAACACAAGTGCGAAAAGTGGTTTTTCAACACTAACACAAGTGCGAAAAGTGGTTTACAACACTATCACAAGTGCAAAAAGTGTTTTTTTCCACACTAATACAAGTGCAAAAGTGGTTTCCTGCACCAACACAAGTGTGAAAAGTGGTTTTTCAACACTAACACAAGTGCGAAAAGTGGTTTCCTGCACCAACACAAGTGCGAAAAGTGGTTTTTTCAACACTAACACAAGTGCGAAAAGTGGTTTTTCAACACTAACGCAAATGCGAAAAGTGGTTTTTCAACACTAACACAAGTGTGAAAAGTGGTTTTTCAACACTAACACAAGTGCGAAAAGTGGTTTTTCCACACTAATACAAGTGCAAAAGTGGTTTCCTGCACCAACACAAGTGCGAAAAGTGGGTTTTTCAACACTAACACAAGTGCGAAAAGTGGTTTTTCAACACTATCACAAGTGCGAAAAGTGTTTTTTCCACACTAATACAAGTGCAACAGTGTTTTCTGTACCAAGACAAGTGCGAAAAGTGGTTTTTCAACACTAACACAAGTGCGAAAAGTGGTTTTTCAACACTATCACAAGTGCAAAAAGTGTTTTTTCCACACTAATACAAGTGCAAAAAGTGGTTTCCTGCAACAACACAAGTGCGAAAATTGGTTTTTCAACACTAACACAAGTGCGAAAAGTGGTTTTCAACACTAACACAAGTGCGAAAAGTGGTTTTTTCCACACTAATACAAGTGGCAAAAGTGGTTTCCTGCACCAACACAAGTGCGAAAAGTGGTTTTTCAACACTAACACAAGTGCCAAAAGTGGTTTTTCAACACTAACACAAGTGCGAAAAGTGTTATTTCCACACTAATACAAGTGCAAAAGTGGTTTCCTGCACCAAGACAAGTGCAAAAAGTGGTTTTTCAACACTAACACAAGTGCGAAAAGTGGTTTTTCAACACTAACACTCGTGCGAAAAGTGGTTTTTTCAACACTAACACAAGTGCGAAAAGTGGTTTTTCCACACTAATACAAGTGCAAAAGTGGTTTCCTGCACCAACACAAGGTGCGAAAAGTGGTTTTTCAACACTAACACAAGTGCGAAAAGTGGTTTTTTCAACACTAACACAAGTGCGAAAAGTGGTTTTTCAACACTAACACAAGTGAGAAAAGTGGTTTTTCCACACTAATACAAGTGCAAAAGTGGTTTCCTGCACCAACACAAGTGCGAAAAGTGGTTTTTCAACACTAACACAAGTGTGAAAAGTGATTTTTCAACACTATCAAAAGTGCAAAAACTGTTTTTTCCACACTAGATACAAGTGCAAAAGTGGTTTCCTGCACCAACACAAGTGCGAAAAGTGGTTTTTCAACACTAACAATAGTGCGAAAAGTGGTATTTCAACACTAACAAAAGTGCGAAAAGTGGTATTTCAACACTAACACAAGTGCGAAAAGTGGTTTTTCCACACTAATACAAGTGCAAAAGTGGTTTCCTGCACCAACACAAGTGCAAAAAGTGGTTTTCAACACTAACACAAGTGCGAAAAGTGGTTTTTCAACACTATCACAAGTTCAAAAAAGTGTTTTTTCCCACACTAATACAAGTGCAAAAGTGGTTTCCTACACCAACACAATTGCAAAAAAGTGGTTTTTCAACACCAACACAAGTGCGAAAAGTGTTTTTCAACACTTTAACACAAGTGCGAAAAGTGGTTTACAACACTATCACAAGTGCAAAAAGTGTTTTTTCCACACTAATACAAGTGCAAAAGTGGTTTCCTGCACCAACACAAGCGCGAAAAGTGGTTTTTCAACACTAACACAAGTGCGAAAAGTGTTTTTCAACACTAACGCAAGTGCGAAAAGTGGTTTTTCAACACTAACACAAGTGAGAAAAGTGGTTTTTCCACACTAATACAAGTGCAAAAGTGGTTTCCTGCACCAACACAAGGGCGAAAAGTTGGTTTTTCAACACTAACACATGTGCGAAAAGTGATTTTTCAACACTATCAAAAGTGCAAAAAGTGTTTTTTCCACACTAATACAAGTGCAAAAGTGGTTTCCTGCACCAACACAAGTGCGAAAAGTGGTTTTTCAACACTAACAAAAGTGCGAAAAGTGGTTTTTCAACACTAACAAAAGTGCGAAAAGTGGTTTTTCACACTAACACAAGTGCGAAAAGTGGTTTTTCAACACTAACACAAGTGCGAAAAGTGGTTTTTCCACACTAATACAAGTGCGAAAAGTGGTTTCCTGCACCAACACAAGTGCGAAAAGTGGTTTTTCAACACTAACACAATTGCGAAAAGTGGTTTTTCAACACTATCACAAGTTCAAAAAGTGTTTTTTCCACACTAATACAAGTGCAAAAGTGGTTTCCTACACCAGCACAAGTGCAAAAAGTGGTTTTTCAACACCAACACAAGTGCGAAAAGTGTTTTTCAACACTAACACAAGTGCGAAAAGTGGTTTTCCACACGAATACAAGTGCAAAAGTGGTTTCCTGCACCAAACACAAGTGCGAAAAGTGGTTTTTCACATTAACACAAGTGCGAAAAGTGTTTTTCAACACTAACACAAGTGCGGAAAGTGGTTTTTCAACACTAAAACAAGTGCGAAAAGTGGTTTTTCCACACTAATACAAGTGCAAAAGTGGTTTCCTGCACCAACACAAGTGCGAAACGTGGTTTTTCAACACTAACACAAGTGCGAAAAGTGGTTTTTCCACACTAATACAAGTGCAAAAGTGGTTTCCTGCACCAACACAAGTGCAAAAAGTGGTTTTTCAACACTAACAAGTGCGAAAAGTGGTTTTCAACACTAACACAAGTACGAAAAGTGGTTTTTCAACACTAACACAAGTGCGAAAAGTGGTTTTCCACACTAATACAAGTGCAAAAGTGGTGTCCTGCACCAACACAAGTGCGAAAAGTGGTTTTTCAACACTAACACAAGTGCGAAAAGTGTTTTTTCCACACTAATACAAGTGCAAAAGTGGTTTCCTGTACAACACAAGTGCAAAAAGTGGTTTTTTCAACACTAACACAAGTGCGAGAAGTGGTTTTTCAACACTAACACAAGTGCGAAAAGTGGTTTTCAAACACTATCACAAGTGCAAAAAGTGTTTTTTCCACACTAATACAAGTGCAAAAGTGGTTTCCTGCACCAACACAAGTGCGAAAAGTGGTTTTTCCACACTAACACAAGTGCGAAAAGTGGTTTTTCAACACTAACACAAGTGCGAAAAGGTGGTTTTTTCCACACTAATACAAGTGCAAAAGTGGTTTCCTGCACCAACACAAGTGCGAAAAGTGGTTTTTCAACACTAACACAAGTGCGAAAAGTGGTTTTTCAACACTATCACAAGTGCAAAAAGTGTTTTTTCCACACTAATACAAGTGCAAAAGTGGTTTCCTGCACCAACACAAGTGCGAAAAGTGGTTTTCCCACACTAATACAAGTGCAAAAGTGGTTTCCTGCACCAACACAAGTGCGAAAAGTGGTTTTTCAACACTAACACAAGTGCGAAAAGTGGTTTTTCCACACTAATACAAGTGCAAAAGTGGTTTCCTGTACCAACCCAAGTGCGAAATGTGGTTTTTCAACACTAACACAAGTGCGAAAAGTGGTGTTTCAACACTATCACAAGTGCAAAAAGTGGTTTCCTGTACCAACCCAAGTGCGAAATGTGGTTTTTCAACACTAACACAAGTGCGAAAAGTGGTTTTTCAACACTATCACAAGTGCAAAAGTGGTTTCCTGTACCAACCCAAGTGCGAAATGTGGTTTTTCAACACTAACACAAGTTGCGAAAAGTGGTTTTTCAACACTATCACAAGTGCAAAAAGTGGTTTTTCCACACTAATACAAGTGCAAAAGTGGTTTCCTGCACCAACACAAGTGCGAAAAGTGGTTTTTCAACACTAACACAAGTGAGAAAAGTGGTTTTTTCCACACTAATACAAGTGCAAAAGTGGTTTCCTGCACCAACACAAGTGCGAAAAGTGGTTTTTCAACACTAACACAAGTGCGAAAAGTGATTTTTCAACACTATCAAAAGTGCAAAAAGTGTTTTTTCCACACTAATACAAGTGCAAAAGTGGTTTCCTGCACCAACACAAGTGCGAAAAGTGGTTTTTCAACACTAATAAAAGTGCGAAAAGTGGTTTTTCAACACTAACAAAAGTGCAAAAAGTGGTTTTTCAACACTAACACAAGTGCGAAAAGTGGTTTTTCAACACTAACACAAGTGCGAAAAGTGTTTTTCAACACTAACACAAGTGAGAAAAGTGGTTTTTCCACACTAATACAAGTGCAAAAGTGGTTTCCTGTACCAACACAAGTGCGAAAAGTGGTTTTTCAACACTAACACAAGTGTGAAAAGTGGTTTTTCAACACTAACACAAGTGCGAAAAGTGTTTTTTCCACACTAATACAAGTGCAAAAGTGGTTTCCTGTACCAACACAAGTGCGAAAAGTGGTTTTTCAACACTAACACAAGTGCGAAATGTGGTTTTCAACACTAACACAAGTGCGAAAAGTGGTTTTTCAACACTATCACAAGGTGCAAAAAGTGTTTTTTCCACACTAATACAAGTGCAAAAAGTGGTTTCCTGCACCAACACAAGTGCGAAAAGTGGTTTTTTCAACACTAACACAAGTTCGAAAAGTGGTTTTTCAACACTAACACAAGTGCGAAAAGGTGGTTTTTTCCACACTAATACAAGTGCAAAAGTGGTTTCCTGCACCAACACAAGTGCGAAAAGTGGTTTTTCAACACTAACACAAGTGCGAAAAGTGGTTTTTCAACACTATCACAAGTGCAAAAAGTGTTTTTTTCCACACTAATACAAGTGCAAAAGTGGTTTCCTGCAACAACACAAGTGTGGTTTTTCAACACTAACACAAGTGCGAAAAGTGGTTTTTCAACACTAACACAAGTGCGAAAAGTGGTTTTTCCACACTAATACAAGTGCAAAAGTGGTTTCCTGCACCAACACAAGTGCGAAAAGTGGTTTTTCAACACTAACACAAGTGCCAAAAGTGGTTTTTCAACACTAACACAAGTGCGATAAGTGATTTTTCCACACTAATACAAGTGCAAAAGTGGTTTCCTGCACCAAGACAAGTGGAAAAAGTGGTTTTTCAACACTAACACAAGTGCGAAAAGTGGTTTTTCAACACTAACACTAGTGCGAAAAGTGGTTTTTCAACACTAACACAAGTGCGAAAAGTGGTTTTTCCACACTAATACAAGTGCAAAAGTGGTTTCCTGCACCAACACAAGTGCGAAAAGTGGTTTTTCAACACTAACACAAGTGCGAAAAGTGGTTTTTCAACACTAACACAAGTGCGAAAAGTGGTTTTTCAACACTAACACAAGTGCGAAAAGTGGTTTTTCAACACTAACACAAGTGCGAAAAGTGGTTTTTCAACACTAACACAAGTGCGAAAAGTGGTTTTTCAACACTAACAAAAGTGCGAAAAGTGGTTTTTCAACACTAACAAAAGTGCGAAAAGTGGTTTTTCAACACTAACACAAGTGCGAAAAGTGGTTTTTCAACACTAACACAAGTGCGAAAAGTGGTTTTTTCCACACTAATACAAGTGCAAAAGTGGTTTCCTGCACCAACACAAGTGCGAAAAGTGGTTTTTCAACACTAACACAAGTGCGAAAAGTGGTTTTCAACACTATCACAAGTTCAAAAAGTGTTTTTCCACACTAATACAAGTGCAAAAGTGGTTTCCTACACCAACACAAGTGCAAAAAGTGGTTTTTCAACACCAACACAAGTGCGAAAAGGTGGTTTTTCAACACTAACACAAGTGCGAAAAGTGGTTTTTCCACACTAATACAAGTGCAAAAGTGGTTTTTCCACACTAATACAAGTGCAAAAGTGGTTTCCTGCACCAACACAAGTGCGAAAAGTGGTTTTTCAACACAAACACAAGTGCGAAAAGTGGTTTTTCAACACTAACAAAAGTGCGAAAAGTGGTTTTACACACGAATACAAGTGCAAAAGTGGTTTCCTGCACCAACACAAGTGCGAAATGTGGGTTTTTCAACACTAACACAACTGCGAAAAGTGGTTTTTCAACACTAACACAAGTGCGAAAAGTGGTTTTTCAACACTAACACAAGTGCGAAAAGTGGTTTTTCCACACTAATACAAGTGCAAAAGTGGTTTCCTGCACCAACACAAGTGCGAAAAGTGGTTTTTCAACACTTAACACAAGTGCGAAAAGTGGTTTTTTCCACACTAATACAAGTGCAAAAGTGGTTTCCTGTACCAACCCAAGTGCGAAATGTGGTTTTTCAACACTAACACAAGTGCGAAAAGTGGTTTTTCAACACTATCACAAGTGCAAAAAGTGTTTTTTCCACACTAATACAAGTGCAAAAGTGTTTTCCTGCACCAACACAAGTGGGAAAAGTGGTTTTTCACACTAACACAACTGCTAAAAGTGGTTTTTCAACACTAACACAAGTGAGAAAAGTGGTTTTTCCACACTAATACAAGTGCAAAAGTGGTTTCCTGCACCAACACAAGTGCGAAAAGTGGTTTTTCAACACTAACACAAGTGCGAAAAGTGATTTTTCAACACTATCAAAAGTGCAAAAAGTGTTTTTTCCACACTAATACAAGTGCAAAAGTGGTTTCCTGCACCAACACAAGTGCGAAAAGTGGTTTTTCAGCACTAACAATAGTGCGAAAATTGGTTTTTCAACACTAACACAAGTGCGAAAGTGGTTTTTCAACACTAACACAAGTGCGAAAAGTGGTTTTTCCACACTAATACAAGTGCAAAAGTGGTTTCCTGCACAAACACAAGTGCGAAAAGTGGTTTTTCAGCACTAACAATAGTGCGAAAAGTGGTTTTTCAACACTACCACAAGTGCGAAAAGTGGTTTTTCCACACGAATACACGTGCAAAAGTGGTTTCCTGCACCAACACAAGTGCGAAAAGTGGTTTTCAACACTAACACAAGTGCAAAAAGTGGTTTTTCAACACTAACACAAGTGCGGAAAGTGGTTTTTTAAACACTAAAACAAGTGCGAAAAGTGGTTTTTCCACACTAATACAAGTGCAAAAGTGGTTTCCTGCACCAGCACAAGTGCGAAAAGTGGTTTTTCAACACTAACACAAGTGCGAAAAGTGGTTTTCCACACTAATACAAGTGCAAAAGTGGTTTCCTGCACCAACACAAGTGCGAAAAGTGTTTTTCACACTAACACAAGTGCGAAAAGTGGTTTTTCAACACTAACACAAGTGCGAAAAGTGGTTTTTCACACTAACACAAGTGCGAAAAGTGGTTTTTCCACACTAATACAAGTGCAAAAGTGGTTTCCTGCACCAACACAAGTGCGAAAAGTGGTTTTTCAACACTAACACAAGTGCGAAAAGTGTTTTTTCCACACTAAAGCAAGTGCAAAAGTGGTTTCCTGCACCAACACAAGTGCGAAAAGTGGTTTTTCAACACTAATACAAGTGCGAAAAGTGGTTTTTCAACACTAACACAAGTGCGAAAAGTGGTTTTTCAACACTAACACAAGTGCGAAAAGTGGTTTTTCCACACTAATACAAGTGCAAAAGTGGTTTCCTGCACCAACACAAGTGCGAAAAGTGGTTTTTCAACACTAACACAAGTGCGAAAAGTGGTTTATCCACACTAATACAAGTGCAAAGTGGTTTCCTGCACCAACACAAGTGCAAAAAGTGGTTTTTCAACACTAACACAAGAGCGAAAAGTGGTTTTTCCACACGAATACAAGTGCAAAAGTGGTTTCCTGCACCTAACACAAGTGCGAAAAGTGGTTTTTCAACACTAACACAAGTGCGAAAAGTGGTTTTTCAACACTAACACAAGTGTGAAAAGTGGTTTTTCAACACTAACACAAGTGCGAAAAGTGGTTTTTCCACACTAATACAAGTGCAAAAGTGGTTTCCTGCACCAACACAAGTGCGAAAAGTGGTTTTTCAACACCAACACAAGTGCGAAAAGTGGTTTTTCAACACTAACACAAGTGCGAAAAGTGGTTTTTCCACACTAATACAAGTGCAAAAGTGGTTTCCTGCACCAACACAAGTGCGAAAAGTGGTTTTCAACACTAACACAAGTGCCAAAAGTGGTTTTTCAACACTAACACAAGTGCGAAAAGTGTTATTTCCACACTAATACAAGTGCAAAAGTGGTTTCCTGCACCAAGACAAGTGCAAAAAGTGGTTTTTCAACACTAACACAAGTGCGAAAAGTGGTTTTTCAACACTAACACTCGTGCGAAAAGTGGTTTTTCAACACTAACACAAGTGCGAAAAGTGGTTTTTCCACACTAATACAAGTGCAAAAGTGGTTTCCTGCACCAACACAAGTGCGAAAAGTGGTTTTTCAACACTAACACAGTGAAAAAGTGGTTTTTTCAACACTAACACAAGTGCGAAAGTGGTTTTTCAACACTAACACAAGTGAGAAAAGTGGTTTTTTCCACACTAATACAAGTGCAAAAGTGGTTTCCTGCACCAACACAACTGCGAAAAGTGGTTTTCAACACTAACACAAGTGCGAAAAGTGATTTTTCAACACTATCAAAAGTGCAAAAAACTGTTTTTTCCACACTAATACAAGTGCAAAAGTGGTTTCCTGCACCAACACAAGTGCGAAAAGTGGTTTTTCAACACTAACAAAAGTGCGAAAAGTGGTATTTCAACACTAACACAAGTGCGAAAAAGTGGTTTTTCCACACTAATACAAGTGCAAAAGTGGTTTCCTTGCACCAACACAAGTGCAAAAAGTGGTTTTTCACACTAACACAAGTGCGAAAAGTGGTTTTTCAACACTATCACAAGTTCAAAAAGTGTTTTTTCCACACTAATACAAGTGCAAAAGTGGTTTCCTACACCTACACAAGTGCAAAAAGTGGTTTTTCAACACCAACACAAGTGCGAAAAGTGGTTTTTCAACACCAACACAAGTGCGAAAAGTGGTTTTTCAACACTAACACAAGTGCGAAAAGTGGTTTTTCCCCACTAATACAAGTGCAAAAGTGGTTTTTCCACACTAATACAAGTGCAAAAGTGGTTTCCTGCACCAACACAAGTGCGAAAAGTGGTTTTTATCAACACTAACACAAGTGCGAAAAGTGGTTTTTCAACACTAACACAAGTGCGAAAAGTGGTTTTTCCACACTAATACAAGTGCAAAAAGTGGTTTCCTGCACCAACACAAGTGCGAAAAGTGGTGTTTTCAACACTAACACAAGTGCGAAAAGTGGTTTACAACACTATCACAAGTGCAAGAAGTGTTTTTTCCACACTAATACAAGTGCAAAAGTGGTTTCCTGCACCAACACAAGTGCGAAAAGTGGTTTTTTCAACACTAACACAAGTGCGAAAAGTGGTTTCCTGCACCAACACAAGTGCGAAAAGTGGTTTTTCAACACTAACACAAAGTGCGAAAAGTGGTTTTTCAACACTAACGCAAGTGCGAAAAGTGGTTTTTCAACACTAACACAAGTGTGAAAAGTGGTTTTTCAACACTAACACAAGTGCGAAAAGTGGTTTTTCCACACTAATACAAGTGCAAAAGTGGTTTCCTGCACCAACACAAGTGCGAAAAGTGGTTTTTCAACACTAACACAAGTGCGAAAAGTGTTTTTCAACACTATCACAAGTGCGAAAAGTGTTTTTTCCACACTAATACAAGTGCAACAGTGGTTTCCTGTACCAAGACAAGTGCGAAAAGTGGTTTTTCAACACTAACACAAGTGCGAAAAGTGGTTTTCAACACTATCACAAGTGCAAAAAGTGTTTTTTTCCACACTAATACAAGTGCAAAAGTGGTTTCCTGCAACAACACAAGTGCGAAAAGTGGTTTTTCAACACTAACACAAGTGCGAAAAGTGATTTTTCAACACTATCAAAAGTGCAAAAACTGTTTTTTCCACACTAATACAAGTGCAAAAGTGGTTTCCTGCAACAACACAAGTGTGGTTTTTCAACACTAACACAAGTGCGAAAAGTGGTTTTTCAACACTAACACAAGTGCGAAAAGTGGTTTTTCCACACTAATACAAGTGCAAAAGTGTTTCCTGCACCAACACAAGTGCGAAAAGTGGTTTTTCAACACTAACACAAGTGCCAAAAGTGGTTTTTCAACACTAACACAAGTGCGAAAAGTGATTTTCCACACTAATACAAGTGCAAAAGTGGTTTCCTGCACCAAGACAAGTGCAAAAAGTGGTTTTTCAACACTAACACAAGTGCGAAAAGTGGTTTTTCAACACTAACACTAGTGCGAAAAGTGGTTTTTCAACACTAACACAAGTGCGAAAAGTGGTTTTTCCACACTAATACAAGTGCAAAAGTGGTTTCCTGCACCAACACAAGTGCGAAAAGTGGTTTTTCAACACTAACACAAGTGCGAAAAGTGGTTTTTCAACACTAACACAAGTGCGAAAAGTGGTTTTTCAACACTAACACAAGTGCGAAAAGTGGTTTTCAACACTAACACAAGTGCGAAAAGTGGTTTTTCAACACTAACACAAGTGCGAAAAGTGGTTTTTCAACACTAACAAAAGTGCGAAAAGTGGTTTTTCAACACTAACAAAAGTGCGAAAAGTGGTTTTTCAACACTAACACAAGTGCGAAAAGTGGTTTTTCAACACTAACACAAGTGCGAAAAGTGTTTTTTCCACACTAATACAAGTGCAAAAAGTGGTTTCCTGCACCAACACAAGTGCGAAAAGTGGTTTTTCAACACTAACACAAGTGCGAAAAGTGGTTTTTCAACACTATCACAAGTTCAAAAAGTGTTTTTTCCACACTAATACAAGTGCAAAAGTGGTTTCCTACACCAACACAAGTGCAAAAAGTGGTTTTTCAACACCAACACAAGTGCGAAAAGTGGTTTTTCAACACTAACACGAAGTGCGAAAAGTGGTTTTTTTCCACACTAATACAAGTGCAAAAGTGGTTTTCCACACTAATACAAGTGCAAAAGTGGTTTCCTGCACCAACACAAGTGCGAAAAGTGGTTTTTCAACACAAACACAAGTGCGAAAAGTGGTTTTTCAACACTAACAAAAGTGCGAAAAGTGGTTTTTACACACCGAATACAAGTGCAAAAGTGGTTTCCTGCACCAACACAAGTGCGAAAAGTGGTTTTCAACACTAACACAACTGCGAAAAGTGGTTTTTCAACACTAACACAAGTGCGAAAAGTGGTTTTTTCAACACTAACACAAGTGCGAAAAGTGGTTTTTCCACACTAATACAAGTGCAAAAGTGGTTTCCTGCACCAACACAAGTGCGAAAAGTGGTTTTTCAACACTAACACAAGTGCGAAAAGTGGTTTTTCCACACTAATACAAGTGCAAAAGTGGTTTCCTGTACCAACCCAAGTGCGAAATGTGGTTTTTCAACACTAACACAAGTGCGAAAAGTGGGTTTTTCAACACTATCACAAGTGCAAAAAGTGTTTTTTCCACACTAATACAAGTGCAAAAGTGTTTTCCTGCACCAACACAAGTGGGAAAAGTGGTTTTCAACACTAACACAACTGCTAAAAGTGGTTTTCAACACAAACACAATTGAGAAAAGTGGGGTTGTTTCTCACTAATACAAAGTGCAAAAGTGGTTTCCTGCACCAACACAAGTGCGAAAAGTGGGTTTTTCATCACTAACACAAGTGCGAAGAAGGTGATTTTTCAACACTATCAAAGAGTGCAAGAAAGTGGTTTTATTCGGCACACTAATACAAGTGCAAAAGTGGTTTCCTGCAACCAACACACGAGTTGCGAAAAGTGGTTTTCAGCACTAACAATAGTGCGAAAATTGGTTTTTGCAACACTAACACAAGTGCTAAAAGTGGTTTTTCAACACTAACACAAGTGCGAAAAGTGGTTTTTCCACACTAATACAAGTGGCAAAAGTGGTTTCCTGCACAAACACAAGTGCGAAAAGTGTTTTTCAGCACTAACAATAGTGCGAAAAGTGGTTGTTTTTCAACACTACCACAAGTGCGAAAAGTTGTTTTTCCCACACGAATACACGTGCAAAAGTGTTTTCCTGCACCAACACAAGTGCGAAAAGTGGTTTTTCAAACTAACACTAGTGCAAAAAGTGGTTTTTCAACACTAACACAAGTGCGGAAAGTGGTTTTAAACACTAAAACAAGTGCGAAAAGTGGTTTTTTCCACACTAATACAAGTGCAAAAGTGGTTTCCTGCACCAGCACAAGTGCGAAAAGTGGTTTTTCAACACTAACTACAAGTGCGAAAAGTGGTTTTCCACACTAATACAAGTGCAAAAGTGGTTTCCTGCACCAACACAAGTGCGAAAAGTGGTTTTTCAACACTAACACAAGTGCGAAAAGTGGTTTTTCAACACTAACACAAGTGCGAAAAGTGGTTTTTCAACACTAACACAAGTGCGAAAAGTGGTTTTTCCACACTAATACAAGTGCAAAAGTGGTTTCCTGCACCAACACAAGTGCGAAAAGTGGTTTTTCAACACTAACACAAGTGAGAAAAGTGTTTTTTCCACACTAATGCAAGTGCAAAAGTGGTTTCCCTGCAACCAACACAAGTGCGAAAAGTGGTTTTTCAACACTAATACAAGTGCGAAAAGTGGTTTTTCAACACTAACACAAGTGCGAAAAGTGGTTTTTCAACACTAACACAAGTGCGAAAAGTGGTTTTTTCCACACTAATACAAGTGCAAAAGTGGTTTCCTGCACCAACACAAGTGCGAAAAGTGGTTTTTCAACACTAACACAAGTGCGAAAAAGTGGTTTATCCACACTAATACAAGTGCAAAAGTGGTTTCCTGCACCAACACAAGTGCAAAAAGTGGTTTTTTCAACACTAACACAAGAGCGAAAAGTGGTTTTTTCCACACGAATACAAGTGCAAAAGTGGTTTCCTGCACCAACACAAGTGCGAAAAGTGGTTTTTCAACACTACACAAGTGCGAAAAGTGGTTTTTCAACACTAACACAAGTGTGAAAAGTGGGTTTTTCAACACTAACACAAGTGCGAAAAGTGGTTTTTCCACACTAATACAAGTGCAAAAGTGGTTTCCTGCACCAACACAAGTGCGAAAAGTGGTTTTTCAACACCAACACAAGTGCGAAAAGTGGTTTTTCAACACTAACACAAGTGCGAAAAGTGGTTTTTCCACACTAATACAAGTGCAAAAGTGGTTTCCTGCACCAACACAAGTGCGAAAAGTGGTTTTTCAACACTAACACAAGTGCCAAAGTGGTTTTTCAACACTAACACAAGTGCGAAAAGTGTTATTTCCACACTAATACAAGTGCAAAAGTGGTTTCCTGCACCAAGACAAGTGCAAAAAGTGGTTTTTCAACACTAACACAAGTGCGAAAAGTGGTTTTTCAACACTAACACTCGTGCGAAAGTGGTTTTTCAACACTAACACAAGTGCGAAAAGTGGTTTTTTTCCACACTAATACAAGTGCAAAAGTGGTTTCCTGCACCAACACAAGTGCGAAAAGTGGTTTTTCAACACTAACACAAGTGAAAAAGTGGTTTTTCAACACTAACACAAGTGCGAAAAGTGGTTTTTCAACACTAACACAAGTGAGAAAAGTGGTTTTCCACACTAATACAAGTGCAAAAGTGGTTTCCTGCACCAACACAACTGCGAAAAGTGGTTTTTCAACACTAACACAAGTGCGAAAAGTGATTTTTCAACACTATCAAAGTGCAAAAACTGTTTTTTCCACACTAATACAAGTGCAAAAGTGGTTTCCTGCACCAACACAAGTGCGAAAAGTGGTTTTCAACACTAACAAAAGTGCGAAAAGTGGTATTTCAACACTAACACAAGTGCGAAAAGTGGTTTTTTCCACACTAATACAAGTGCAAAAGTGGTTTCCTGCACCAACACAAGTGCAAAAAAGTGGTTTTTCAACACTAACACAAGTGCGAAAAGTGGTTTTTCAACACTATCACAAGTTCAAAAAGTGTTTTTTCCACACTAATACAAGTGCAAAAGTGGTTTCCTACACCTACACAAGTGCAAAAAGTGGTTTTTCAACACCAACACAAGTGCGAAAAGTGGTTTTTCAACACCAACACAAGTGCGAAAAGTGGTTTTTCAACACTAACACAAGTGCGAAAAGTGGTTTTTCCCCCTAATACAAGTGCAAAAGTGGTTTTCCACACTAATACAAGTGCAAAAGTGGTTTCCTGCACCAACACAAGTGCGAAAAGTGTTTTTCAACACTAACACAAGTGCGAAAGTGGTTTTTCAACACTAACACAAGTGCGAAAAGTGGTTTTTCCACACTAATACAAGTGCAAAAGTGGTTTCCTGCACCAACACAAGTGCGAAAAGTGGTTTTTCAACACTAACACAAGTGCGAAAAGTGGTTTACAACACTATCACAAGTGCAAGAAGTGTTTTTTCCACACTAATACAAGTGCAAAAGTGGTTTCCTGCACCAACACAAGTGCGAAAAGTGGTTTTTCAACACTAACACAAGTGCGAAAAGTGGTTTCCTGCACCAACACAAGTGCGAAAAGTGGTTTTTCAACACTAACACAAGTGCGAAAAGTGGTTTTTCAACACTAACGCAAGTGCGAAAAGTGTTTTTCAACACTAACACAAGTGTGAAAAGTGGTTTTTCAACACTAACACAAGTGCGAAAAGTGGTTTTTCCACACTAATACAAGTGCAAAAGTGGTTTCCTGCACCAACACAAGTGCGAAAAGTGGTTTTTCAACACTAACACAAGTGCGAAAAGTGTTATTCAACACTATCACAAGTGCGAAAAGTGTTTTTTCCACACTAATACAAGTGCAACAGTGGTTTCCTGTACCAAGACAAGTGCGAAAAGTGGTTTTTTCAACACTAACACAAGTGCGAAAAGTGGTTTTTCAACACTATCACAAGTGCAAAAAGTGTTTTTTCCACACTAATACAAGTGCAAAAGTGGTTTCCTGCAACAACACAAGTGCGAAAAGTGGTTTTTCAACACTAACACAAGTGCGAAAAGTGATTTTTTCAACACTATCAAAAGTGCAAAAACTGTTTTTTTCCACACTAATACAAGTGCAAAAGTGGTTTCCTGCACCAACACAAGTGCGAAAAGTGGTTTTTCAACACTAACAAAAGTGCGAAAAGTGGTATTTCAACACTAACACAAGTGCGAAAAGTGGTTTTTCCACACTAATACAAGTGCAAAAGTGTTTCCTGCACCAACACAAGTGCAAAAAGTGGTTTTTCAACACTAACACAAGTGCGAAAAGTGGTTTTTCAACACTATCACAAGTTCAAAAGTGTTTTTTTCCACACTAATACAAGTGCAAAGTGGTTTCCTACACCTACACAAGTGCAAAAAGTGGTTTTTCAACACCAACACAAGTGCGAAAAGTGGTTTTTCAACACCAACACAAGTGCGAAAAGTGGTTTTTCAACACTAACACAAGTGCGAAAAGTGGTTTTTCCCCCACTAATACAAGTGCAAAAGTGGTTTTTTTCCACACTAATACAAGTGCAAAAGTGGTTTCCTGCACCAACACAAGTGCGAAAAGTGGTTTTTCAACACTAACACAAGTTGCGAAAAGTGGTTTCCTGCACCAACACAAGTGCGAAAAGGTGGTTTTTCAACACTAACACAAGTGCGAAAAGTGGTTTTTCAACACTAACGCAAATGCGAAAAGTGGTTTTTCAACACTAACACAAGTGTGAAAAGTGGTTTTTCAACACTAACACAAGTGCGAAAAGTGGTTTTTCCACACTAAATACAAGTGCAAAAGTGGTTTCCTGCACCAACACAAGTGCGAAAAGTGGTTTTTCAACACTAACACAAGTGCGAAAAGTGGTTTTTTCAACACTATCACAAGTGCGAAAAGTGTTTTTTCCACACTAATGCAAGTGCAACAGTGGTTTTCTGTACCAAGACAAGTGCGAAAAGTGGTTTTCACACTAACACAAGTGCGAAAAGTGGTTTTTCAACACTATCACAAGTGCAAAAGTGGTTTCCTGCAACAACACAAGTGCGAAAATTGGTTTTTCAACACTAACACAAGTGCGAAAAGTGGTTTTTCAACACTAACACAAGTGCGAAAAGTGGTTTTTCCACACTAATACAAGTGCAAAAAGTGGTTTTCCTGCACCAACACAAGTGCGAAAAGTGGTTTTTCAACACTAACACAAGTGCCAAAAGTGGTTTTTCAACACTAACACAAGTGCGAAAAGTGGTTATTTCCACACTAATACAAGTGCAAAAGTGGTTTCCTGCACCAAGACAAGTGCAAAAAGTGGTTTTTCAACACTAACACAAGTGCGAAAAGTGGTTTTTCAACACTAACACTCGTGCGTAAAAGTGGTTTTTCACACTAACACAAGTGCGAAAGTGGTTTTTTCCACACTAATACAAGTGCAAAAGTGGTTTCCTGCACCAACACAAGTGCGAAAAGTGGTTTTTCAACACTAACACAAGTGCGAAAAGTGGTTTTTCAACACTAACACAAGTGCGAAAAGTGGTTTTTCAACACTAACACAAGTGAGAAAAGTGGTTTTTCCACACTAATACAAGTGCAAAAGTGGTTTCCTGCACCAACACAAGTGCGAAAAGTGGTTTTTCAACACTAACACAAGTGTGAAAAGTGATTTTTTCAACACTATCAAAAGTGCAAAAACTGTTTTTTCCACACTAATACAAGTGCAAAAGTGGTTTCCTGCACCAACACAAGTGCGAAAAGTGGTTTTTCAACACTAACAATAGTGCGAAAAGTGGTATTTCAACACTAACAAAAGTGCGAAAAGTGGTATTTCAACACTAACACAAGTGCGAAAAGGGGTTTTTGCCACACTAATACAAGTGCAAAAGTGGTTTCCTGCACCAACACAAGTGCAAAAAGTGGTTTTTCCAACACTAACACAAGTGCGAAAAGTGGTTTTTCAACACTATCACAAGTTCAAAAAAGTGTTTTTTCCACACTA
>NW_027616545.1:0-15000 GCF_964187855.1 Myxine glutinosa
AATATATAATCGTTAGATTAAATAAGACTCGGACGTAGCTTCAGGACGTCGATCTTTAATTGTCGACAAGCTTTCGACCAACAAAGGTCTTCTTCTGAGTCTACAAAAGTCTGAGTCTGAGTCCCTCATGGCATAAATTTTGATGACTAAAGCATGTTCCCACATCAACCCAATCAAATTGTTAACCGTAACCCATTCATTCATTCATTCATTCATCATTCATTCATTCATTCTACCTTTATATGTCATTTATATAAATATATAAATATATTATATGAATATAAATGGGATATGAATATATGCTTGTGTGTTTATGTATGTATATCTCTATATTTGTATATGCACGTGCACCCTAACGGAAGTGACCGTGACGCAAACGGTCACTTCCGTCGAACTTGGGGCTGGTGAGTGAACTTTGGCGTGGCTCTTCCTTCTGTATGCAATTTTTTACTCACATCACACATCTCACACACATATCACCATACACACGACTGATATACATGCCTGCTGTTTTTGTAGACTCAGAAGAAGACCTTTGTTGGTCGAAAGCTTGTCGACAATTAAAGATCGACGTCCTGAAGCTACGTCCGCGTCTTATTTAATCTAACGATTATATATATATATATATATATATATATATATATATATATATATATATATATATATATATATATATATATATATATATATACACGTGTATATATATAATGTTGCGAATATGGAATTTGGCCTCCATATCCGCTTGTAAATATTCCCCTATTTTCTCCAATACTCCCCAACTTTCCCCAATCCCCCATTCCCTAGTCCCATTGCATGTAAATAACAATCAGTAGAGCCGACCTTCCCCTTATTCCCCCATTAAATGTCGTGCCCAGGTCCACCGCACCACACGTAGACAACTTTCGGACATCTTCCTAGTTATTCTTATTCTATGTCAGTTAAGGCCTCGTCTCCATTAATTATGACTCTTCGTTGCACCAGAATGTGATTATATGGCATCAGTAGTGAGTTTAGGACCTTTCCCATACCTCCTTCCATCTTCTTCCCCAACAATTACAACAACAACAGAGATGGCGGCGGAGCGGGGGAGGATGCGTCCTCACACCGGCTCGATTAGCTCCAGACCATGCGCTCCACGGGGTTACCACGAAGGGGCTCCTTGTCAGCTCCTCGTTAAGGGCGGAGCCTGGTAAACCCCCCCCGCACGCACCCAATGAGAAGCAACGTGCCGATTCCACGAGGCGGAGCTAACGAGCCGAGGGCGTGTCACTCCCCGCCGGATATACGCGGCCCCGCGCCGGATGTGACGAGAGATGCGCACCCAGCTTGGAGAAGGAAAGCCACCTGCGAGCGCTGAGTCAGATGCGCCCCCAGCTTGAGCAGACAAGACGCCATCCGAGCGCTGCGACCTCCCCGCATCTCTGGACCGGACCGAGTCGATTCTGACCTTTGAGCCCAGGTGCACCTGGAGCCATCGCTACCCGCCTTTCCTAGCCATCAAACCCCCGTGTGAGTCAGCCTTGTCCCGTTTGTCTGTCGTCTGTCCGGGGTTAATATAAGAGTGTGTCTAAGTGCCTGTCTTTCTGTGATTATAACTCTAGCCCCTGTAATCTGACCTTTCCGTACGAATATAATCTCCTCCGGAGGTCTTGAGAACTGAACCCTTGGTGTCGTATTGTGTTATTGTAATCCAGCCGGGTGTCTTCTTTTTCTTATTGAGCCAGCGTGGCGCGGCTTCGTCAACGTCGAGTATAATCGGTAACTTGTGCAGACGTGGTCATACCAAAACCGCTCGGTAAACTAACATCTAAGCCACGTCTGTAACAATTGGTGTCAGGAGTGGGATTCGGACCCGGGACTAAATTAGTTAGGCCCAAATTTTGGGAGGGAAAATCGGTTCGGAGCGCGTACTGCGCTCGACGAAATTATAACGAAAAAAAAAAAAAAAATTGGATTTGTTTTACGAAACTCGAATTTTGCAAGTCGCGCTATGGCGGATCAAGACGGCTGGGGTCCGGTAGGGGAGAGTGAAGCAGGGTCGGTCCAGGACCAAATTGAGGGACATGAGGGACATGAGGAGAGCGAAACAGCGAGGGTAGCAGGCACGCAAAATGGCGCCTCGCAAGAGCGCGCGGTAGCCGAGCCCGCTGTATCAACGGGCTTTAACATGCAGCGATTGACATACAGGTTCTCATTGCGCAGCTACAGGCAGCTGTACAGATGAGTATGGGGAGCCAAATTGAGCGATTGGGTGAGCGGTTGGGGAACCGGATGGATGCTCAGAGTGAGCAAATGGGGGTAATGAGGGACGAAGCGAGGGTACCAGTGAGGGGTTAGACAATAATTTTGAGGAGTTAGACAAGAAATTTGGGAAGTTAGACAATAATTTTGAGGGTTAGACAACGGGATAAAAGAAGTGAAAAATGGGTTAATGGGGGTAGAAAATAGAATGGCTGCCCAGGAGAATCAGATAGAGGGAGTGAAAAATGGGTTAGAGGGGTTAGAAAACAGTATGGAAGGCAAATTGAGGGACATGAGGGACCAAGCGGAAAGGGAAGTTAAACAAATGGAGCAGCAGATAGAGGGGGTCAGAATGGGGTAGAAACCAAACTGGATGCTCACAGGGAGGAAATGGAGCAGATGAGGGTGGCATCTGGCAGGAGATGCAAGTGATGGGAGAGGAGATCAGAAGAGGAGTGAGTGAGGAGGTCGGAGGAGTGCGCGAGGAGGTGAGGCACTGTAAGGAGCACATGGAGAAGGAGGTGAGAAAGGGGACTGTAAAGTTACAGGGGGGCATAGAGGTCCTGACGCAGGAGGTGGAGCAGCTAACAGAGGGACAAAAAGAACTAACGGACCAGGTAAAGAGGAACACTGCGGTATTAGGAGGTTTAAAGGCGACACAAAAAGAAATTAAAAACGACTTGATAGCGACACAGAGGCAATGTCAGATGATACGTGAGGGACTGACAACGAGGTTGGACGAGGTGGTAGAGGTAATGGAGACGAAGGACCGGCAGGTGAGGACGCACATGGAAACGGTCAAGGTAGCCTTGGAGGACGAGCTTGAGGAGACGTACCGGGGAATAAAAGAGGTGAGGCACAAATTAGAAGAAGTGGAAGAAGGGGTGAGCGAAATTAAGAAGCGACGGAGAGGGGATAACAAAGAGATAAAAGAGGAGATAAAAGAATTGGTCCAAAGTCTGTGTTTGGATCGTGATGTGCTCGTTAACCGGATGAGGGATTCGCAGGTGATGGAGGAGAAGCGAAGAGGAAGAGGACCCGGTGTAAGTGGTGACCAATATGGTCGTGCGTATGATGCGCCAGGTGATTTAAGAGGCTTGGGGGTCGAGATAGACCCAGGTGTTCGTGAGAGGCCGTTGGTGAAGTGTGCGACAGGTCTGGTGTGCGAAAATGGAGGTGTGCAAGAAAGTCCGACTCTGGGGTGTGTGAGGAAAAAGTGCGTGCCAAGGAGTGAGTGTGCTGGCGAGAGTGAGTCGGTCATAGCGCGTGTGCGAGGGAGCACATGGAAGCGTGGTGTGGTGAGTGTTACAGAGGGTGTGACGGGAGAGTGTGCGCAGGAGTGTGCGCGAGAAAGGTGTGTGACGGACAGGTGCATGAGGAAAGAGTGCGCTGTCAGAAGTAAGGAAGAGTGTCCACCTGTGGTGAGTGTTACAGAGGGTGTGACGGGAGAGTGTGCGCGAGAAAGGTGTGTGACGGACAGGTGCATGAGGAAAGAGTGCGCTGTCAGAAGTAAGGAAGAGTGTCCACCTGTGGTGAGTGTTAGAGGGTGTAACGGGAGAGTGTGCGCGAGAAAGGTGTGTGACGGACAGGTGCACGAGGAAAGAGTGCGCTGTCAAGAGTAAGGGTGAGTGCGCTGTCAGGAATGGAGGTGAAAGTAGTGAGAGTGACATGGAGCGTGAGTTAGTTGTGACAGGTGAGCGAGGATGTACACCTGGGATGGAAGGATGCACACCTGGAATGGTAGAGCGTGAGTGGGAATGCACGCTGGAGTTGGTGGTGAGGCACGTGGTTGGGTGTGCGAATGAGAGCACACCTGTGATTGTCACAGAGGAGGTGACTGAGGAGGGGGCGCGAAGAGGTGTTTTGGTGAGGTGTGCGAGCAACGAATGTGTGCCAAGGTGTTCGGTGGTCAGGTGTGTGACCAAGGCTGTGAGTGGAATGGGTGTACCTGGGTGTGTAAGGAAAGGTACGAGGAGCATGGGCACGGCTGGATGTGTGAGCAAGGAACGGGCTGCGGGGTGTAAGCATGCAGGTGAAGCATCGACGTTACACGGGATAGAGTTTAGAACGACTTATAGCCGAATCGGGCCCTCGGTGCGTGCTGGGCCTCGCTTTGAACGGCCGCATCCGTGCTCCACTAGGCGGAGCTGGCAGCCCGATAGAAAGGGTCGTCATGGCGACCACTTTTTGGTGAGACGTGCCGGCAGGTCGAGATCGGGACATTGGATGGCTCCACGCCGAGGTGATGCGTGGGATCTCGGCACGGGTAAGCCTCCGTCCCTGCCCCGAGTGCCGGACGCATCCAGCCGCCGGCACAAAACAACCAGCATCCATTGCTTGGCTTTACGAAGCCGGGCTTTGGACAGGAATTGGCGCACCGAGAGGTATTAGTGAGTCGACTGGGTGATGAGGTTAGTGTTTTGGACCCAAAATTAGAGAAAAGCAAAATTTAATGATTGGCAAAGGATTGGCAGAGTGATGATTGGTAATGGTACAGTGATTGGCAGATGATGGGCAGTGATTGGCAAATTTTTAATTTGTTGAAATTTGATGTGCAAAATTGGTAGTGAGAGACCCCCGATGTGGTGGGATGGCAAACCCACCACCCTTCCCATGGGGGGGGCAAATGCGCAATAGATTATGGGGTGTATGGCAGTGAAAACTAGCCCGGGTGGGTTAGGTTATATTGTAGGGATCTAGAAGAGATTGACATTAGGTGACGTTAAGTTTAGTTAGTGACTGATACCTGTAGTGGGGACGCAGGTAGATTAGTGTGGATTATAATGACGAGGGAGCGCAATAGTTTAAAGGGACGACTGGGAAGCGCAAGTTTCAGAAGGGAGTAGTTAGCTGAGATGATGCCGTGTGTGTGAGAATTGAACAGGTGTGATTGCACAGGTGTGCAACTGGACAGGTGTGTGGAGCAGTGTATGAGTAGTGAGTGTGTGGATCAGCGCGAATGCGCTTGGGGAGAGAAGGGTGCAGGTGGCACCAGGTGTGAGAGCACAGGTGTGCAAGTACAGGTGTGTGGAGAGAGTTGGAGTAAGTGGTACGGAGTGGTGTGCATGGTGCGAAGGTGTGAATGGGGGAAGAGTGGACCCCCATCACGGATACCCGGGGCGGGTAGTGTAAGTGTTAGGTAGAGGGTACAGGTAAATTGTGGTTGGATATTGGCATCTGTGGTGCGGTTGCAGAATGGTGTTGTGAATGGGTGCATTAGTGTTGTGGAAATGGCGGGGCGTGTAGCCTGTTAGTGTGTGTAGTTGGTTGGGCACTCCACCACTGTGAGGATGTCGGCCAGGTGAGGCCGCAGGTGGGCTCTGGGAGCCGGTAGAGTTGTGGATGGGGCCCGAGGATCCGGAGGATGGACCCGGGTAGCCCAGTGCCAGAGAGGGCACGGAGTGGGGAGAGCGCCAGAGGGCCTTCCCCAGGTAGATAGGTTAGGGTAAGGAGCAGGTAAGCTCGGAGGCAACTACAGTGGTGGAGGTGTGCAGGTGGGTAGACCCACTGGGAGAGGTACACGTCGCAGCCCAGAAATTGTACGAGGGCACCGGGAGATGAATCGGGGGAGTGAGACCCCAAATTGAAAAGCACCACAGTTTGGCCAATGGGAATTGGTTTTTTAGAACCCATAGTGTAAGAGGGCCAATGGTTTGGCCGGAGAAAGACCCCGGGTAGTGTAAAGTTGTTAAAGTCATTTAGGAAATAGTTAGGATTGATGAACCTGTCGCACCATACGCAGCCACTTACCTGTGGTGATGATGATGACTCCACACCTGTGTTTTCTTTGTTTGTTGCAGGAGATGAAATTGCTGTGTGGGTTGGTGAGACGCATCACGACGTGGATGAGACATTGGGGTGATTCCATCTCTCCCTCCTTAGGAGGGACTGATGATGAGTTGGAGATGGCAAATTATGATGTTGAGTTGGAGATGGCAAATTTTGATGAGAGTTGAAAATGGCAAATTTGATTGGTTAGGAGGGAGAGAAGACGAATTTGGTATATGGGAGGAATGGGGAAGACAGTAGGGATGTTTGTTGATTTGTAAAGTAGATGTTTATGGGTAGTGTTGTGTTTTGTGGATACAGTAAGGGGTAAGGGAGGGGCCATGTAGGTTACCTGGTGGGGGGGGGGCGTACGATAGGAACGTACCTGTCTCACCTGGTTCCCATGTGCCCCCAGTGTGCATCACCTTACATTGCGTGCACTTTTGCACCCTTACCACCTTACTCACTTGTTTCTTCTTTTGTCTCCCACCTCCGAGGATCTGGCTTTGGGGTAGAGAGAGAGGAGAGAGAGGTGCTGGCTGCGCAGTTGTGGGCCTGCACTTTCGCTGTTTGCTGCCGGGATCGATACACCATATGGACCGCAATGTTTGTGGCCACCCACAATGGACCGCAGTTCGTTTGCGGCCAAGCACCACCCGGGGATGGACCTATGGATCAACGTGGCACCTATGCCATACAGGTGAACCACTAATAGTTAACACCACCAAGTGCACCACAAGAAGAGCAAGAGACACCTGCAGGGTTAGGGGTTGTCGAATTTATTTTTATTCCAATGAACAATGGTGACTGCACCGATTGGTGGTGGGGTGGTGCTGTTGATGCTCGGGAAGGGTGCTCTGCACGTTATTAAAGGCCGTCGGCCACAGAGCACTCGTGGGTTGGTGTATCGATGCTGGCAAGCGCGCTCTCTCTATGCATAACATCTGCATGTGTTCCTCCAAAGACAGGTCCTGGATCGTAGTGTAAATAGCAGCGTAGTCTTGTAAATAATGCTCCCTACCGGCTGTATGTTTAGTTTGAGAATTCTTTCCGGATTCGGTTATCCTGTGGGTGTGTTTCTGTGAGGAGAAGGGTGCAACGTCGCAGGGGGACATATTTACTCATTTGTGAATATCTGTAAAACTGTCGCACTCAGGGTAGAGTTAATAGTAGAGGGAACTACATTGCGTGCCACACTAAAGTAGGTAAAAATTTATCGGGTCGGGACGCCCCGAGGGTAGAGAAGGGTGCAATGTTGCGAATATGGAATTTGGCCTCCATATCCGCTTGTAAATATTCCCCTATTTTCTCCAATACTCCCCAACTTTCCCCAATCCCCCATTCCCTAGTCCCATTGCATGTAAATAACAATCAGTAGAGCCGACCTTCCCCTTATTCCCCCATTAAATGTCGTGCCCAGGTCCACCGCACCACACGTAGACAACTTTCGGACATCTTCCTAGTTATTCTTATTCTATGTCAGTTAAGGCCTCGTCTCCATTAATTATGACTCTTCGTTGCACCAGAATGTGATTATATGGCATCAGTAGTGAGTTTAGGACCTTTCCCATACCTCCTTCCATCTTCTTCCCCAACAATTACAACAACAACAGAGATCGCGGCGGAGCGGGGGAGGATGCGTCCTCACACCGGCTCGATTAGCTCCAGACCATGCGCTCCACGGGGTTACCACGAAGGGGCTCCTTGTCAGCTCCTCGTCAAGGGCGGAGCCTGGTAAACCCCCCCGCACGCACCCAATGAGAAGCAACGTGCCGATTCCACGAGGCGGAGCTAACGAGCCGAGGGCGTGTCACTCCCCGCCGGATATACGCGGCCCTGCGCCGGATGTGACGAGAGATGCGCACCCAGCTTGGAGAAGGAAAGCCACCTGCGAGCGCTGAGTCAGATGCGCCCCCAGCTTGAGCAGACAAGACGCCATCCGAGCGCTGCGACCTCCCCGCATCTCTGGACCGGATCGAGTCGATTCTGACCTTTGAGCCCAGGTGCACCTGGAGCCATCGCTACCCGCCTTTCCTAGCCATCAAACCCCCGTGTGAGTCAGCCTTGTCCCGTTTGTCTGTCGTCTGTCCGGGGTTAATATAAGAGTGTGTCTAAGTGCCTGTCTTTCTGTGATTATAACTCTAGCCCCTGTAATCTGACCTTTCCGTACGAATATAATCTCCTCCGGAGGTCTTGAGAACTGAACCCTTGGTGTCGTATTGTGTTATTGTAATCCAGCCGGGTGTCTTCTTTTTCTTATTGAGCCAGCATCGCGCGACTAAACGTTCGGGCACAATCGGGTAACTTGTGCAGACGTGGTCATACCATAAAACCGCTCGGTAAATAACATCCAAGCCACGTCTGTAACAATATATATATATACACGTGTATATATATATATGTATATATATATATATATATATATATATATATATATATATATATATATATATATATATATATATATATATATATATATATATATATATATATATCACAGTTTGTGTGTGTGTGTGTAATGTTACCGATAGACTCCTAAACGGAGAGGCTCACGTACTTGATATTTGGCACAGACATGGCCATTGAGCCTGGGAAGGACATGGCCGACCTAAAAATTTATTTCATAATATTTTTTTTACCATATTTTTACCTCAGCGCATTTCAGCGAGGAATATTATGCACGGAATATGACCGGTGGCAGAGCAGCGCGCTGATTCGCTCAGAGCGATCACGTGATGTTCCTTGCCGCCATTAACTCAGTTACGCGTTTGCACGTATTTCAGAGCGAAAAGCGATTGCGTTTTTTCACATTTCAGCGAGGAACATTGCCATTCACACCACATAGGTTTTTTTTCTTTTATCTTTAGATCCATATTTTTTTTCAGCGAGAAATATTATCAGCGAGTAGGGACCCCTTCCCCTTCCTACGAAATTCATCCTGACTTCGCCCCTAGGAGGGTAGAGGGGTATCTGTAGGTAACGGGGACCTTGATTTGGGGAAGATTGGGCAAAAATTGACCGAGTTATTCAAAATATGGAGTTATATAAAATTGAGTTTTTAAGGCTGAAACGCAGTGACGTCACCGCGTCCCGCGGCACGACTTTCGATTCTGAGGAGATTTTGTTTCATTGTGCACGCCTTCATTTTATTTCCAAATTAGAATCTGTTTCAATTTCTGCCGCAAACATGACATCCGTGCATCGAGTGCGGTATTTTATTTGGTAAAAATTGGTCGATTTGAAGTGGTGAAAATAAAATGCGATCGTGGAAAGTCATAGCGAGGGGCCATTTTGAATCGATTTTAGATTACCACACCGGGTTACTTGTGGGGGATAGGAAATTTATTTCATAATATTTTTTTACCATATTTTTACCTCAGCGCATTTCAGCGAGGAATATTATGCACGGAATCTGAACGGTGGCAGAGCAGCGCGCTGATTCGCTCAGAGCGATCACGTGATGTTCCTTGCCGCCATTAACTCAGTTACGCGTTTGCACGTATTTCAGAGCGAAAAGCGATTACGTTTTTTCACATTTCAGCGAGGAACATTGCCATTCACACCACATAGGTTTTTTTTTCTTTCATCTTTATCATCTTTCATCTTTACGTCTGTAGGTCCCCTCCCATCCCCCCTTCCCTTCCCCCCTCCCCCGCCCCTCCCCCCTCCCCCTCCCCCTCCCCCTTCCCCCTCCCCCCTCCCCTCCCCCACTCCTCTCCTCTCCCATCCCTCCCCCTCCCCCCTCTTCTCCCTCACGTTTATACACGGAATGCTGGGTACTTCCCCCCCCTCTTCTCCCCTCCCCCCGTTCCCCTCCCCTCCTCTTCCCCCTCCCCTCCCCCGCCCGGCATTGCCGGGTACTTCTGCTAGTATATATATATATATATATATATATATATATATATATATATATATATATATTGTTACGGATCGCGGATTAGATGTTATTATGGGCCGAGCGGATGGTCCACCGCGACCTAACAGTTCCCCCGATTCTTCCCCAACTCACCCGATTCCACCCGGACGTTGGCCAAATCCCGCTACGCTAAATCAATGATTGGAAAGGACACAACGACTGGGATAAATGAAACGACGCAAGGGGTACAGTTCTCAAGACCTCCGGAGGAGGGTATAATTAGTGGTGGACAAAAGGGGTAGATTACAAGGTAGAGTGAGGTAAAAGACAGAAGAGATGGGCACTTAATTACAGTCTTATCTTATCCCAGACAGACCACAGACAAACGGAACAAGGCTGACTTACACAGGGATTGATGGCAGGGAAGGACAGGTAGTCGATAGCACAAGGTGCACCTTGGCTCGGGGACAGGATAATGCAGGGAGGCCTCACAGCGCTCGGAGGTGGCGTCTTTCTTTCTTCAAGCTCAGCGCGCATCTGACGTCACCTCCCTCTTCCTGCGCATGCTCAGCGGGGAGTGACGCCCTCGGCGGGTTGGCTCCGCCCCAGATGGGACCGGTCCGCCGCTTCCATTGGGTGCGGGGGTTACCGGGCTCCGCCCTTGACGAGGAGCTGACAGGGAGGCCCTATTTGGTAACCCCGTCGAGCACATGTTTGATGGCGGCTCGTGGGGAAGGCCTCGTGCCCTCCCAACACCCCCTACCAACCAAGCCGGAGTGAGGACGCGCACTCCCTGTGCACGCCGCCGCCGTTGTTGTTGTTGTTGTTGTTGTTTCTGAACCGTGAGGAAGAGCTGCGGGGAGGTATTGGGAGGTCCTAAACTTCCTAACGGTGCCATACAATCACATTCTGGTGCAACGAAGGGTCAGAATTAATGGAAACGAATCCTTAACTGACAGACTAAGAATAACTAGCAAGATGTCCTATAGTTGTCTTACATGAGATGCGGTGAACCTGGGCACGACATTTAATGGGGGAAATAGGGGGAGGTCGGGTCTACAGAGTGTTGTTTACAGAAAATGGGACTAGGGAATGTGGTATTGGGGATAGTTGGGAAGTATTGAGGAAATAGGGGAATATTTACAAGCGGATATGGATGGATGCAAATCCCATATCCGCAACAATATATATATATATAATCGCAGACAACGATGTAGAGGAGTATCGTGGTCAAGGCAGGACACAAGCTTGGTGCCATTGGACTTCACCTCTTCAAAAGAGAAGAGGAGGAGGGGTAGTATACGAAGAAGAAGAAGAAGAAGTAAATGCAAGTTTTTATCATCGTGACATTGAGCTTCATTGTGTGAAAATACTTTTGTATCAGAAAATTAGGAGAAATATGCATGCGCAGTTGACGTTCTTTGGCAATATGGCGCAGCGCATGGGTGTTGTATCCTTTTAGCATTATAGACAAGTAAAACGAGAGGCCTTACACCACGCATTCGTGAGAAATAGGATGTGGGAAGGTTCAACTCTTGCTATGCGTTTCTGAGCACGATCTATATTTTAGAGTACGAGCCGCCATATTTGTCTGAATCTCGCTGTTGCTCCGCCCTCAGAGCATGCGGCAAATTTGATTGGTTGAGACAGCTTAAAGTTTTGCCCAAGTACTTCGAAACTGAAGGTTTTTGGAAGTGCAAACAAGGCTATCTGTGCTCTATGCTATTAAAATATATGATTCAATTGAAATAAAACAAGAGGGTGAATTGCTTTGCAATGCATGCCCTCTCCCGGTCTCAGTCCAAAAAGGGCACAACTCAATGGTAAATTGTAAACACACACACACACACACACACACACACACACACACACACACACACACACACACACACACACACAGACACAGACACAGACACAGACACAGACACAGACACAGACACACACACACACACACACATCCCATACACACACACACACACATCCCCATACACACACACACACATATCCCCATACACACACACACACATCCCCATACACACACACACACATCCCCATACACACACACACACACACATTCCCATACACACACACACACACACACATCCCCATACACACACACACACACACACACACACACACACACACACACACACACACACACACACACACACACACACACACACACATACACACACACACATCCCCATACACACACACACATCCACATCCACATCCACATCCACATCCACATCCACACTCACACACATCCACACACACACACACACATCCACACACATACATCCACACACATGCACACACATCCACACACACACACACACACATCCCCATACACACACACACACACACACACACACACACCCATACACACACACACACACACACACACACACACATCCCCATACACACACACACACACACACACACACACACACACACACAGGCTGACTTGGGGGTTCTCCATATAAAATGCGATAGTGTCATATTTTCGTCAAAAATAGTAGGAATTTTGCCTAATTTGTTTTAGTCGAGTGCGAGTATCCCCTAGCGACTGCCAAATCTGAAATCGGAATTTAATTTGAGGTTGAAATGAGCCCATGAGGTCGCTGCGTGTGCAGGCTGCATGTCGTGTACAGTGTTAATTAATGAATTCCCTACTCTCGATCTGAGGTAACTCGACCATATTTTATTCGATTTTCGCCAGGTTTGCGGTGGTCGAGTATTCAACAACCATAGCGACTACCAAATCCGAAAGCCAAATTTAATTCCGAGTGGAAATGTATGGGCCGTCTGCATGAATTGCGCCAAGTGTGCAGTATTGTATAATTCCCCCTTGTATATTATTATATATATGTATATATTAAAAAGTATGATATATTATTATATTATTCAAGTGTACCTGAGGTAACTCAGTCACATTTTATCCGATTTGCACCGGGGTTGCGGTGGTCGAGTATTCATTTACCTTAGCGACTACCAAATCCGAAAGCCAAATTTAAATCCGAGTTGAAATGAGCCACCTGCACAAATCACACGAAGTGAAAATTGAGGCACGGCTCTCAGCTTTATTTGACGACGACTTAAAAACTACAAATCCCACAAACTTCCAACTTACCTTGTTCTTCTCCTCATGCTCTTATCTCTCAAAATCACCAAGGGAATGTGAATCTGTGATGTTGATATTTTAAAACTTATTCCCCTTGATGTTTCCGATTTTCCGAAAAACTTGATGTTTCCGAAAAACTTGATGAAAAACTTTCTGAAACTTGATGTTTCCAAAAACATATTCTCCTTGATGACTTATTCCCCGTTTCCGGGTATTGGTGCAGTGAACAATATGATCAAAAGAAAACAAACCTACCAGGGCGGTCGTACCACAGTCCACTCGGTGCACCGAGATGGACCAAACGAGGACCTCATCAGTGCCCTCACCCTCCCATCGGCCTCTACAGCTGGCATCCTCCAGTCTAAGCCAATCAGTGGATACCTCCCATGATGCCATGAGCTCCAGCGGTAGCATCACCCTGATTTCTTCCTCACCACAAGTCACCAGTGAAGCTGTAGTTGCTATGATCAAGTTCAAAGGTCAATGTAAGAGCACATCTGACTTGCAGCATATACCTACAATCCAAAGCAAAACGTATACCTACAATCCGGAGCAAATCTTTTTCACAAAAACATTAAAATTTCAAGTCGATCAATGCAGCGGTTCAAGAGATAGTAGCTTTCAAAGATTTTCGTTCAATTATGTAATGCGGCCAAAGCATGTGACTTAACGTAACTTCCCAAGTAACGTTTTTAACTTCCCTACATGTGGAACGTTTGTGTGAAGTTTCCACTCGATATCTCCAGAAATTAGGGAGGAGATAGGATTTAAAGTTTATGCTTAAAAATGTCATAACTCCTAAACGATGCGACGTACAACGTCATCATGTGAGAACTTTTTGTTCGTCATGGGCATGTGATTCTGCATGCAAAGTTTGGGCTCGATCTGTTTAGCCGTTGCGGAGAAAAAGGGGTTTTAGTGTTTTTCATGAAAAACAATATGGCGGCCGAACAATGTGGCTTATGACGTCGAAATATTTTGCATTCTGAATTTGTTTTTCACTCAGGTCATGTAAAAAAAAAATATATATTCGTGGCATCGAGGGGTTTATTTGTCGAATTCTAACTTTGTAACGTTAGCACTTTTAATATCCTAAATAAACAAGTTTTTTGGTCCCATTGCAGATTTCTTTAGAATGAGCCATGGATCAATTTTTTTCCATTGAACCGTTTCGGAGATATAGAGGGGCAAATTTGAAGGTGTTTTCAGAGATATAGACGGAGATATAGACGTTTTACTTGATATAGAGGGTAAGATGGCGCTCATACCATGTGACCTATGACATCATATTTAGCAGTAAAAAATTTCATGCATGTCTAGCCAATCACCTGGTGAAAATTTCGTGTCAAATGGACCAACGGTTGCTGAGAACATTAATTTTTAAAGTTTCGGAAGTGAAAATCTGGCGGAGGAATAATTAACCAAAAATTCGAGGAATAATAATAGGTATTCCTCTGCATGAAATGCAGAGGAAACCTAATAAAAAAGGATTTATTCGGAAGTTTACCACCATTGAGGCACCGTCTTTTGTTCCTGTTGTTTGTGTACTTTATGGCGTCCTTAAAAGCAGTGTTTCTTGTTTGGAATGATTTTCAATTTTGTTTAATAGACAGACAGAGTGAACCAATTGCTTAATCCCGCTTTGCTCTACATGTGTGTGGTAATTATAAAGGATTTTTTTCCTTACTAAATGCATGTTAAAAAATATCCAAAGTTGTGGTTTCCTGGACTATTGTATTTTGTTCGAAGAACCTTTTGAACACACACACACACACACACACATATATATATATATATATATAGATAGATAGATATATAGAGATATATAGATATATATATATATAGATAGATAGATATATAGAGATATATAGATATATATATATATAGATAGATAGATAGAGATATATAGATATATATATAGATATATATATAGATATATATATAGATATATATATAGATATATATATAGATATATATATAGATATATATATAGATATATATATAGATATAT